>NC_061088.1:1595783-1635833 GCF_015104395.2 Macrobrachium nipponense | reverse complement strand
CTTCAACTCTGAATTTAATAACTATACACTTAGTGGGGGTACGTCAGTGGTGGGTGGTGATCTAACATCACACACATCCTCTGTACATGAAGGGCGGCTTGAGACTTACGATGTAGTTGATAACACATACTAGTTTATTTTTGCTACTTACGTCCACGATTGATCATAACTAGCCCTATGAGAGCGCGTGTTTTGACATGGTGGTCTGCTTAAACTACCTTACGATAAATCAGTCACGGTTGATTATGATGTGTGTTCAAAAGTATGCACAAATTCCATCAATTTTCCCTTTTGAAAAGAGGCAGTATCACTTACTCTCACAAGGTGCTTGTAATCTTGACAAGTAGACAAAATTAATTTGTTTGTTATCAAGTTACACCATATTGATGGAACATCTGTAACATCATGCTAAAGACTCAGACATTGAACTCCAAGAAGTACTCTGCTGTTTCCATCTGTTACTGTAGTAGACTCTGCCAAACTCCCTGGTTTATAGGGAGTGTGTGAGTAATCCGTAGGACTTAAAATAGGTTGTTATAGTTACAGTCTTGAAAGGTAGTGATAGTTCATTTATTTATCATAGATTTGTTTCTTCCTGTAGGTATACAGTTAACCACAGGAATGTTAGGATTTTGTTTGGAGGCAAGTGTGTTTTTGAAAAGAGATTCAGAGCATTTCTTTGCTGTCAAGAGGGATTTTGGGCTTTGGTAAAGTAGGTTCATGGGTAGATTATAGTGGAAAACTAGACAGCATCTTCAAGTGACATTTAGTGATTAAAGACCTGGTGGTGATCTGCTTGGCTACGACGTCGGATTAGCGCTGTGGCTGCTGCCACCGGATGGACCACTGTTCCAACTGTGTAGTACTACCTTCAATTTTTTTTTGTTTTTATTGTTTTCATTTTTCGAGTTCTTTGTGCACCACCGTTCCCGTTTCCCTTTCCCCCTTTTTTCTCCCTCTAAATCAGTGTTCAGGTTCCTTGAGGTCGTCATCAGATGATCCATGCCAGCTGGGTAAGTGCAGGTAAGTAATTCTTAAAAGTCGGATTGAAAGGACGTCACACTGTCAGCATTAGAGAGAGAAAGTGTCAAGGCATTTTCTCAGCAGACCACTTGATTCATTCGTTTTGTTCTGTTGTTTAGGTAGTACCAGTAGTAACTTATTGTATAAATTTTTTTTTTTTATTTGTAGTAGCAATGGTCTCTTGAGATTTTCTTATGATCTGTGCGCTTATTCAGTACTGTACTTGTAAATGATAAATAATGTTTCATAGTTTGACCAGCCTCAGTAAGTGTTTTGAAGTGCGAACTTAGGAGTACGGATCACATTCACTTTATTGGTCATCGGTATGAATGGATCATTTATTGATATTTTAAAAAGGATCATGTTCAGTATATATAAAAATGTTCCTGTAAAACTGGTTGAGGAAAACTGTATCTCATCAAGTTGTCTGTTCACAGGAGCCAGTGAGGGAGAAAGGAGAAGTCAGAGTCTAGAGATCAGAGCCAGCAAATCCCGGCATGTAGATTCAAGTCACCGGGAAAAGTAAGTTTGACTTTTAATATATTATATTATTATTAAGTTGGGTAATTGAAGTATGGTGAGAATAGTTATGGTCTATTTGTGCTTGCTAAACTGGAATTATAAAGGATTATGTTTCTTTATTAAGCATCATGAAGGTCAAAAGTGCCTATGTAATGTGGCAGTAATACTGTATTGCCAATATTCAACAGATGTCCTTTATAGATTTTAGGTAATTGGTACATTTGGCTGAAAATTTGGGTAAGAAAAATTTCTGGTAGTTAAACAGTTTTAAGAGAAAATGCCAATGGGAACAGGTTAAATGTAAAAGTTAGAAAGCAAATCAGTAAAGGATGAGTGGCTTGTACGAAGGACATTTAATAATATATACTGTGCTGTAGAATTCCTAAAGTGAGGCCTCTACAGTATTGTTTTAGTTTGATGGCTGTATGCCTTTGTGTATAACAGGATGATAAAATAATTAGTATTGTACTATTATACTCATGAAATCATGACTGCTGGCATTTGTAAAGTACATCTTATTTTCACTATTGTTTTCTATTAAGACACTGGGTCTAAGTTCTCGTATTTTATGTTATAAAGAGGTATAGACTGTAGAGCATAGGACTGTTTGATTAATTTCAAGGAATTTTCCCTTGTAGGTCCAGAAGTCGTAAAAAGCACCGACACGAGCGGTCGGAAAGTCATTCTCCCAGCAGTCGTCGAGAACGGAAGAAACGGAAGAGGTCGAGGTCACGCTCCCGAAGGCACAAGAAGCGTCGTTCTCGGTCCCGCTCACACTCCAAGTCTCACAGGTAAATAAGGTTAATTGGTCAAGGGCTAGGACTTGAGGTCATTTCATTGTTGAAAGGGAAATTAAGAGTGGAGAAGTCTTGAAGGTGTAACAGGAGGAAAATCTCACAGTTGTACTGAAACAACTGTCAGGAGAGGATGGAAAATAAGATGGAAGAAAGGTAAATGGAGTTACAGCAAAACTAATGAAAGAGGTTGCAGCTATAGCCCAAGGACACTACAAAAAAACCTAAAGTAATGCATACAGTGCACCATATGGGGTGCACAGATGTCACTGCTCCCCTACAGGATTAATATTTTGTTACATTTAGTTTTCCCCCAGGGGTGTGTTATACAAATTATTTTGAATGGCTAGTCAACAACTGATGATTGTTCTGGTCTTCATGTAATACTAATGAAAGACACCTTATAAAGTGTAATTTTTTAAATAGAAATGACAGTGAATGAATTTGGTTGTTTACATACATTTGCTGGGACAGTACTAGGACTGTTTATAAATATATAAATGACAAATTTCTTTGTAAGATTTTTTTACATTTTTGGCAAAGGTTTCTCAAGTATTGAAAATTTAAATTGAAATCTTGCAGTTGTTATCAGGTTAAATTTAAAGTTTGTTCATGAAACTTACCTGACAGATATATATAGCTATATTTTCTGAAGTCCGACAGAATTTCAAAACTCGCGGGGCACGCAGTGGGCGGCCAGGTGGTAGTACCCATTCCTGCCGCTGGGAGGCGGATATCAGGAACCATTCCCATTTTCTATTCATATTTTTTATGTCGCCGGTGCTGTAAACAACTGTTGCAGTACCTCCGCCTAGGATTTTTGGATTTACTCGTCATTTAAGTATCTGGATTGTCTTTTGATATTGATTCTGGATTGTTGGATTGGCACGCGCAATAGTGGACTGTTTTTTTTATTTTGGATTGGCTTTTCTGTAAACGTGATGTCTGGATCAAGTTCAGTGAGTTTCAGAGTGTGTTTAAAGAGTGATTGTAAGGTGAGGCTACCTAAATCATCGGTAGATCCCCACACAGTATGTATGGGGTGTAGGGGGCATGTATGTTTGTTGGATGATCGGTGCAATGAATGTGAAGGATTGACCGATGATGGATGGAAGGGTGTATGATTCCTATCGGCGTAAATTGGAACGCGATAGGATCAGGAGGTCTTCCTCCAAGAGCGGTTCTTCTAAAGGTAAGGGAAGTAACATTTCACCTGCATTAACCCCGGTAGAATTTGTTTCACCTAAACCTGTGATGTTGCCTTCGGGCCCTGATTCTGTGTCTGGAGAAGTAATGCCCTTTTTTCTCTGATTTAAGAGTCTTTACGCACTCTAGAATCCGAAAGTGTTAGCCTTAGAAACTGGCTCAGTGAAAGTGTGTGATCGTGCCCTTAGTGTTGTGGAGGGGGCGTCAGATTGGCCCCATAATGCCTCTAGGCCTAGACCGCTATCGGACTCCCAGGACTCAGGGAGTGGATATGTCGAAAGCCGCAGAGGTTACGGTGGCTTCCCACCATCTGGCGGTCCCTTCGGCACAGGCCTGTTGCAATCCCAGGTTGCCAAGGAGCGTGTCCAGGCTCGCATCCTGAAGGACTGTTTTCGTCCTCCGAGGCGCCCTCCCCCGCGAAGGGGTTGGAGCGCTCGGAGAGCTCGCGTCCATTGAAAAAGGACTTATACGTAAGTGAGGACGCTTTCACATCTATCTCTCCAGTTTCGTTCTGCTCTTCTTCCTCTTCCCCTTCCCCTCTCCGGATTCTTATGACGCCTTTCCGCCTCAGAAGAGAGGTAGAATGTCATCCGGTGATGACGCTGAGAAGCGCTACAGTCGCTGTTTGGAGAAGCAGGTAGCTGTACCTGTGAGAAGAAAGGAGGCGTCCCCTCGCCCCTCGTCTTCTCGCAGGCTCAGTCCTGCTCCTTCTGTTGTTTCTTCGCCCACGAAGAACATCCTTTTGTCCCTTCAGGACCAGTTGTCTACTTTGATGGCTCAGAAGACTCGCCCAGCAGCAGTCGAGCCTAAACGGAGGAAGGACGTCAGGCTGCCAGTCAAGAGGACGAAAAAGCAGTCTCCTTCTTTTTCCTTCCGCAGTTTCGTCTTTTTTCTCCTAATGCGTCTCCTTCGGTCATCGCCGATTCTCGTTCACCTGGTAGGAAAGCTTGTCGTCAGGACGCTTTCTTTTCCCTCTCGACGTCCTGGGCAGGCTGCTCGACAAGACGCTCGGGGAGGACGCTCAGCCAAGGCGCTTTTGAGGACGCTCGGCAGGACGCTTCAGGAGGCTTCGGGGACGCCAAGCAGGATGAGGACGTTCAGCAGGACGCTTGTGTGGACGCTCGGAGGGACGCTTTTCCTTATGATAAGGATTTCATAAGCGCTCAGAAAGACGCTTTGGCATCTAAACCTGGTCGCTCTTGTAAGAAGCGTAAGGACGCTTCAGCAGATCGAAGTAAGGCAGTCTCGGTCGTCTCTCAGGATGCTCAGCGCTGTCAAGACGCTCTGCTTCCTTCGAGCAGTAGGGACCGACGGAAGGTCGGTCTCATTGAAGAAACTTCTGCTTCCAAGCAGCGGAGGTCTCTGATTACGACCAGACCCGCTGGGCTTACGCCCTCTCCGGATGGGAGGTGTCCGATTCCTCTTAGGGAAGAAGGAGAGTTGAGTAGTCTGGCGGACTCGATTGAAAAGGAGCATCCTTCTGTTTCGTCCGTCTCGGATTACAAGGTACTTGTGCGGCTGTTATGTTCGTCTTTCGGAGACAAGTTTCAGCCTGCAGTGCCCAGGTCTCCTCCCTCGCAGTTGTTGTCATCCAAGTCTTGTAAGACCCCGGAGTTTGTGGAAATGAAGACTTCTCTCTCCACCAAGAGGGCCTTCAAGAAACTACAGGATTGGATGGATCGAAGGAAGGATCAGGGCAAGTCGACTTTCGCCCTTCCTCCCTCAAGACTCAGTGGAAAAGGCGGCATTTGGTACGAGACCAAAGGAGATGTGGGTGTGAGGATCCCTTCGTCAGCCCAAGGGGATTTCTCTAGCCTAGTCGATGCTCAGAGGAGGTCCCTTTTGTCTACAGCCAAGGTTTCTTGGACACCTACTGAAACGGACCATCACTTGAAAGGACTTCTACGGACTCTCGAAGTTTTCAACTTCTTGGACTGGTGCTTGGGAGTCCTGGACTTGCAATCTAGGAGCCCGGACTCGCTAAGTCTTGGTGAGCTGTCCAGCATGTTATCTTGCATGGACAAGGCCGTCAGGGAGGGTTCGGAAGAGTTAGTTTCGCACTTCGGAATAGCGTTCCTTAAGAAGAGAGCTCTTCTATGCAATTTCACCGCTAGATCGGTTACGCCCGTTCAGAAAGCGGAGCTGCTCTTTTCTCCCCTTTCGAACCATCTCTTCCCCCAGACGATGGTAAAGGACCTGGCAAGTAGCTTGCAAGAGAAAGCTACTCAGGACCTCTTAGCACAGTCCTCGAGACGTCCAGCAGTTCCTTCTACGTCTTCCTTTGTGCGACCTCCTAAGAAGGTTAAACCCTTTCGTGGGGCTCCTCCCTCGAGAGCAGCTCCTCGAGGGAGAGGGCTTTCAAGAGGAAGAGCTTCCTTCAAGCCCAAAACTACCAAATGAAGATCATGTCCTTCAGACACCAGTCAGAGCCAGACTGAAGTTTTTTGCGGGAGCATGGAGAGAGATACGGACCCATGGTCCCTCAAGATTGTGGAACAGGGGTACAAGATCCCCTTTTTGGATCCTCCTCCTCTATCCACAACTCCCAGAGACCTTTCTCCGTCATATCACGGGGAGTAAAGGCGAATTCTTTTCGATCTTTTAGATCAGATGATCGAGAAAAGAGGTCGTAGACCTGGGGTCACCAGGATTTTACAACAGACTTTTCCTGGTACCGAAGCAGTCGTCGGGTTGGCGTCCAGTCCTAGACGTAAGCAGGCTCAATCTTTTCGTAGAAAAGATCAAGTTCAAAATGGTGACACCTCAGTCTGTTCTAGGAGCCTTGAGACCGGGCGACTGGATGGTGTCCTTAGACCTGCAGGACACATACTTTCACGTTCCAATCCACCCTCTTTCAAGAAAATATCTGAGATTTGTTTTGGGAAACAAAGTCTGGCAGTTCAGAGCCCTTTGTTTCGGCTTGAGCACGGCTCCGATGGTCTTTACCGTCATCATGAAGAATGTAGCGAGGTGGTTACACTCTTCAGGGATAAGAGTATCTCTCTATCTCGACGATTGGCTCGTCAGAGCGTCGTCAGAGGAGAAGTGTCTGAAGGACCTTCACTTCACGTTAGCCTTAGCGAAGTCCCTGGGACCTCTAGTCAACCTCGAAAAGTCGCATCTGACCCCGACACAGTCCATCGTGTATCTGGGGATTGCTTGGATGGCTTCAGTGGCTTTTCGGGGCGTTTTCCGTCCCAGGAAACGTCAGCTGCAAGGCTTAGAGAAGTTTCAGCCTTCCTGGGGAAAGAGACTTGCTCGGCGGAGGGAATGGATGAGTCTGCTGGGCACCATTTCCTCGCTTGGAAAAGTTTCTTTCCGCATTGGGGAGACTGCACCTCAGGCCTCTCCAGTTTTTCCTAGCAGAGGAATGGAAGGCCAAAGAGGATCTGAATGCAATCTTGAAGATCACAGATTCTGTCACAGATTCTGTGAAAAGCCATCTAAGATGGTGGCTCGATCCTCAGAAGTTTCAAGAGGGCTTATCCCTAAATCTTCTGAGCCCCGACCTAGTGTTGTTTTCCGACGCTTCCATTTCAGGTTGGGGAGCAACACTAGGAGGGGAAGAAGTGTCAGGCTCCTGGAGAGGGGAACAGGTAGCCTGGCACATCAGTGTAAAAGAACTGGCAGCGGTCTTCCTGTCACTGCAGTTCTTCGAAGAAAAGGTGACAAGCAAAGTTATCCAAGTCAACTCGGACAACACCACAGCCCTCGTGTACTTAAAGAATCAGGGAGGAACACACTCCCAGCCTCTGTTTCACCTGGGGCAAGGGGGAGATTCTGCTGTGGGGGCAAGTGTGAGAAAGTCAAGATCCTGATGAGATTTATCGCAGGAGTACAGAACGTCCAGAGTGGTTGGACCTTCTCAGTCCGTACAGGACCAAATCCTGCCGACAGAATGGACCCTGCATCAAGACGTTTGTCAGGAGCTTTGGAAGTTGTGGGGATGTCCTCTGGTCGACCTATTTGCGACGTTGAGGACGAAGAGGCTTCTTCTGTATTGCTCCCTGGTCCTGGATCCAGCAGCAATCGCTGTAGATGCACTGCTCTGGAGTTGGACAGGCTTGGACCTTTATGCCTTCCCACCATTCAAGATCATGGGGGAAGTGATGAGGAAATTTGCGGCTTCAGAAGGGCGAGGTTGACCCTGATCGCCCCCCGATGTGGGCCTGCGAGAGAAATGGGGTTCACAGAGGTCATGTCCTTCCTTGTAGACTTCCCAAGGACGTTGCCCTGGAGGAAAGATCTACTCAAACAGCCCCACTTCGAAAGGTATCACCAAAACCTCTCCGCTCTGGGTCTGACTGCGTTCAGACTATCGAAAAGTTGGCCAGAGCGAGAGGTTTTTCTAAAACAGCTGCAAAAGCGATCGCCAACGCAAGGAGGGCCTTGTCAAGAGCTGTTTGCCAATCGAAGTGGGCTTCCTTCAGGGCATGGTGTAGAAAGGAGGGAGTTTCCTCTTCCACGACCTCTGTGAGCCAAATAGCCGATTTTCTGCTATTCTTACGGAATGTACAGAAATTGGCAGTCCCAACCATCAAGGGATACAAGAGTATGTTGTCAGCAGTTTTTCGGCACAGAGGCCTGGACCTCTCTGACAACAGAGATCTTCACGACCTCTTGAGATCGTTCGAGACCACGAAGATTCCTCAGGCGAGGCCGCCTTCATGGAACTTAGATGTGGTTCTTAGACTCTTGATGTCAAGTCCGTTCGAACCTCTTCACGCAGCGTCTCTTCGTAACTTGACAAAGAAGGCTCTTTTCCTAACTGCTCTGGCGACGGCGAAGAGAGTTAGCGAAATCCAAGCTTTTAGTAACCAGGTGGGCTTCAAAGGAGACAACGCTGTCTGCTCTTTGAGTCCCACATTCTTGGCTAAAAACGAGAACCCGTCTAACCCTTGGCCCAAGAGCTTCGAGATAAAGGGTATGACGAGCCTAGTGGGCCAAGAACCAGAGTCCTGTGCCCTGTCAGGGCTCTCAAGTTCTACGTTCATAGAACGAAGGAGGTACGAGGTCCCTCAGGTAATCTTTGGTGCTCTGTGAAGAGACCTGAATTACCATTATCGAAGAATGCTGTGGCTTTCTTTCTGAGGGACGTCATCTTGCCAGAAGACTGATTTGAGCCTCTTGCGAGTGAAAGCTCACGAGGTCAGAGCTGTCGCTACCTCTCTTGCCTTCCAAAAGAACATGTCAATCAAGGACATCCTTGATGGCACCTTTTGAAGGAGCAATTCTGTATTCGCCTCACACTACTTAAGAGGTGTGAGCGATATACGAGGACTGTAGTTCTCTTGGACCTTACATTTCTGCAGACACAGTCTTGGGGGCTGGAGGTAGCTCTTTCCCTATCCCTTAGTTAGGAGTTAGGTTAGTTTTTAATATGTTTTGTGTTTTTGGTTGTTGGTGAGATCTTGTGTGAAGATCTCCCATCCATTAGGTTAACTTTCAGGGGGTCTTTGTCTAGTTGGTCAGGTGGTGGTCAGTTGCTTCATAGCCCTCATATGTATGGTTTTATGGTCTTGTCACGTTGTGGTCACGTCCCCGTTGACAGAGCATCCAGAGCACACCAGCACTACAGGTCTCCACCTGGCTGGCAACTCTTGATTGAGCAGAAGCAGGCTTAAGTGACAGTAATCACAGAGTCTACTTTGCTAACAGGTGAGGAACCAAGATGTATATCATCTACTTAATATAGTTTCCTAAAAATCCTATTCTGTCTCTTCCCACCATCCGAAGGTGGGATTCAGCTATATATATATCTGTCAGGTAAGTTTCATGAACAAAATTCATACTTACCTGGCAGATATATATAATTAAAGTGCCCACCCACCTCCCCTCAGGAGACAGTGGCTCTGATAAAATATGAATAGAAAATGGGAATGGTTCCTGATATCCGCCTCCCAGCGGCGGGAATGGGTACTACCACCTGGCCGCCCATTGCGTGTGCCGCGAGTTTTGAAATTCTGTCGGACTTCAGAAAATACAGCTATATATATATCTGCCAGGTAAGTATGAACAAACTTAATTGTATTATAACAATAACATATTTCACACACACGATTCCTAATGCTAAACATTCGAGAAGTGAAAAACTTAACCCGTGAACCACACAAAATACAGCATCTGGTATTAATATGAAGATATAATTTAATTTGCAAGTGGTATAGATTGATGCAAAATGTAGATATATTAATGTGCCTGTTTTAGTTCGAGAAGTTTTTTTATTATTAGAGAATACAGTTGTGGCACACTGAAAGGTGTCTTGATTTTAAGGAAAACTACTATTTTTTTTTTTTTTATATTTCCCAATAGCAAATCATCACACAAGAAGAAACGAAGAAAACATAGTAGCCGACATGACCGGAGTGAGAGGAGAAGTAAGAGATCTAGAAGAAGTGTTTCATCCTCATCATCAGATACATCTGAAGTTTCATATTCTTCTAGGTCATCATCGCCTTCAGAAAGTGAGGTGCAAGTGATGTAAGTAGAGTAAGAAGGTTTTGCGATGTTGCTTTGTTTAAATTTATGCTATTGATGAGTGCTAAACTGTGTTATGATTGTTGGTGAAAGATTTATGTATGAAGATTTTAACACAGCTTCCACAAACCTCATATTTTGGAAGGAGACACCACATCTTTATCTATTTAGATGCTATTCTTCATTTTTGTTGTTTCTTGGGTCTTAGGAATAAATAAATGAGGCTTGTAAATTTATGATTGGTTCGAATTTTTATAATGGTAATATAATCTTTGAAAAGGAAGTCTATATTTATAATTTTTGGGTTTTGTATACAGTGCTTTACACATCTTTTAAGCATAAATTGGTGCAGGTACAAACATATTTGTAGAAGTGTAAGTCTTTACATAATAAAAATATGGAATGTTAGTCCATATATATTAAAGACTAAAACTAAAGAGGTCAACCAGATTGCTTGCAGGAATGTGATCAGACCAGAGACGATAAAGTATGTAGGCTAAGTTGACATGCCGTCACTTGTGTTCATTCATTTGTTTTGAAACATTAGTCCAAGCTCCCTGCTTGAGACAACTACCGCGACCTATAATTCAAATGGCCTACGCGATTAGTAATGTGTCTCATTTTGTATGTATGTTCATATGTTCGAGCTACTGCCTGCTCCTTTATGACTTGTAACCGAGATGGTAGTGGGAACAGAATAGAGTCAGCCATCATCATTGGCAGACATGTACCTCTTTACCTAAGATTTATCATGTAGAGAGAATAGAATTAGCCATCATCATTGGCAGAAGCGATCAAGCTATCGTCATTAGAAGACCTGTACAATCATACCTGATCTTCACCATGTAATTTCAGAAGAATATATGTATTTTTATACTTTGTGTTTTCTACAAGAACCTCACATCATTGCCGAATCATCATGAGTTTAACACATCATCGTCATAACCAAAGAAGATAATACCGACTTCGTAAGTGATCTACAAACCCCAAGACACTCCAATTAATATGGAAGTGCAATACCAACCGACTTAGCGTAAGATTATCGCAAGTCTAACATTACCTCATAGAGCGCCTTATTATACAAGGCAACAGCCCTAATAGAAGCAGTTCATTTTGCAGATATAAATTTGAATAAGTGAATCAGTGTTTCAAAATTAATAATAATTACTAAATACTGGTTAGGGTATCTATTAGTTACTTGAAATGGAATTGTGCTTAATTGTGAGATTTAGCCATGGAAGATCCTACTGTGTAGGTTATATGCCAGTCTTTGTTACTTACATGAAGGGGCAGATCCTCATAAGTTGTGGGGGTTAGGTTTTGTGGTAGAGAGCGTTTAACACTAGTTCGTGGGATGTGAAATTGGAGAGCAAAAGTTCCTTAGTCTGATGGATATGCCAAGAAATGTATAGTAATTCTGCTTACAGTAAATGCTACTTAGTTACAAGGAGAGTGGGGAGACCATACTGGTGAGCATTAGTCCATAATTGGTGTGATCAGTGTCATTCATTTCTGAGAATGTTCCCACTCTCACTTTCATATGTTTAAGACGGTATGCTTACGTGAATTGATCATTTAGGTTTTCAGCAAAGGTGAATCCAAAGTTTCTTTGTCATAGTACTACTTTATTTTAATGGCATTCCCATCTGGATCGAGATAAAATGATAAAGAAAATGTGATTTTATACCCAAGGGTGTGTGTTCAAATTTTTCACCAGTAAAGTTCATAATATTTTTGCCCGACAAATACCAATGTAAATTATATAACTAATTTTTAGTGTTTCCAGTTGTTTTGAGAGTCTGGTAAGAATCAAAATTTTCAGCAATGAAGATAAATGAGCTTTGAAGGTTGATATCAATATCTTATACCATGATGATGAAAGAAACAGAACAAATAACTGTTTCTGTGGAATACTTGCAATGACTGGGGCTAGTAATCTGGTTCCTACTGGTACACCTATCAATTTTTTTTTTTACCAAAGTGTTCAGCTTAAGAAAAAGCCTCAATGAAGTGCAGATTATATTGATTTTGCTGTTTGATTCTGGTCTCCTGATTATTAAAATCTAATAGGGCAAACTCTGATTAGATGTTTTACAATTAAGATTTTCTAAAAAAAGTATACAATTACGTACATGTGTGTACTAAACGTATAAGGTAGGACGTAACTGACGTAGACCATCAATAAAGTACCGTATATTTCGGCGTATAAGTCGACCCTTTAGCCCCAAAAAATCATGCCAAAATTAGGGGGTCGACTTATCTAACGGTAACAAAAAGTGAATCTTTATTATTTTGGCATATTTGTACAGGAATCCAGGCTTTACAGTTGGCTAATAAAAATGACAGCCTTTTTGAGGTAACTATGTATGTAAATACCAGTATTAAAAACATTTCACAGTGTAATACTACAATAATAATACATTAGAACATCCATTACCTTAAATAAAATGAAAAAAATCAAAGTAACTTGAAGAAACACCAATCGCACAGCAAGTGTAAACATTGCGTAGTCATTTGTAGTACCGTAGTTGAGAAGGATGCGTTCACTCTGACAGTTTTGAATTTACCCGGGTATTGTTCAAAAACATTTATGGTATGACATCTTTATTTATCACATAAAATAAAATAAAAAATTTGTATTTAATGGTAAATATGTATTTAAAATCCTTCAAAATTACTTGAGTCATCATCACTTGAATTAAACAATTCATCAAACATTAAGGGGATCGGCTGCCTAAAAAACCCCAAAAATGTGAAACATATTCGATTTGCTGAAAAAAATTCTATGGCTTCGTAGAGCATTCAAGAATGTGTCCACGAAGTATTATGCTAAAATTTGCCTTACTTTTTTAGTTATGGCCTGAAATGTAACAATAACTTTATACCCACAAAACACCAGTAGCGCAAATGATTTAGTCTGGTATAGTTTTTGTGATATTTATGAAAACTTCCTTTGAAATGAAATATATAATGTCAATAATAGCCTAATTAATACCTTCTTAGTTATTCCTAGACAAGACAAAGCACGCATCATGAGTCATGAGGCTCAGCGCGTGCCCACTGGCCAACAGTTGCCTATAAAACTTGAACGTTATAGGGTCGCATTTTTTCACGCTCGCTAGCCTTGACTGAACTCTGTGTTTTCTGCGGTGTTTTTAGTTTTTCACCATGCCTAAAAGGTCCAAAACTTCACTTCATGCCTCTAGAATGCGGAAAAGCCAATTGGATATGCCCATCGAAGAAGTAGAACAGAGAATTCAAGAAACTAGTGCCATAGAGGGGAATGAAGCGACAACGAGAGAGAGAGAGAGGCCGCGCAGCAAATGGCGCACGCTATGATCTCTTCTGTCCAGAGGCCAACCACATCCACCCCTAATCGTCTCTTTATTCGTTCATCACTGCTAAAGGGCAAAGATATTTTAGAAGAAGAAAGCAGTAGATCGGAGGCTGATATTATCAATGATAGTGAAAATAAAATTATAATAATAAGTGAAGCAAGACTTGAAAAATTACTTGAATCACGAATACCGAATTGTGGATGCAAAGTAATTTCGAGGATCCATTTGGAAAGGGATTGATTTGAGACACTAGTAAAAAAGATATGTCCTAAAAAGATATGTCCTAAAAAGATATGTCCGTCTCCAACAATTGTCGGATACAAACATTAGCATAATGATTAATTATTATGGCAGGGCAATCCACCGTAATATTGGTAAATCATGGATTGATATGAAGAAGGATATAATGGCATCATTCAACCATATATTCAATTCCAAAGAAAATCAACGTCATGGACTTTGTCCAAAAGGGGAAGATTCTTGGTGCTATTTTCAGCGCAGCATAGCAATGGGTAAAGAAAGAGAGAAAATAAAGTTCAAGAGATCTTCAACAGTTATCAATTTAGATGCTGAGAGTGAAAGGAAAATAAAGGCTGTGTATGAAGCCCTGTCTGAGAAAGAATTGCTTGAACGCTGCGTTCGTGGTCTTACACAAAACGCGAATGAAAGTTTTCATTCAAAAATTTGGAACAGAGCACACAAGACTAAGTTTGCTGGAGCACAAAGATAATCAATTAATTAATATTCCTATTCATAATAATTTTGCATTAATACTCAAAAATAAAAACTAAAACCATAAAATTAATGGTAGCACAGTCTTTTACCTTTTTTTATGTACCTAAAACTTTGAAGGCCCGTTTCTCAAAACATAAGTTTTTCACCTTCAAAATGTATCTCCTCCCTTAGTATTGGACCAATCTAAATGAAATTTCATATATAATATGGGGAAACATGGTAGATTAAAAAAAAAGCCAGGGATTTTTAATATTTTGAGTTTCTGATTTTTGGCAATTTTTTTTCCTGTAATTTTTCTGGGAAAATTTCATAAAAAAAAAAAAAAAAAATCATTTCTCGAAAAATAATTGAAAAATCAAAAATCCCCGGCTTTATATCAAAGGTCCATATGTGATTTATACGTGGTTCAAATCTCATCCCTTAAAACCAAAAAGCAGAGGAGGAGATGCATTTTGAAAATGGCCATTTTTGGCCGAAAAATGCTCTGGCGTCACAAAACCTAAGGTCACTGAACAAAATTTTTTTCCCCAGAAGTTCCACACAATATCCTTTAACAAACCCCCTATATATCAACATCCTGTCGTTAAAAAAGTCGGAAACCGGCCGATCCCCTTAACTTGAGTGGCAGTTTGTACATACATATATACGTAGGCTGTTATGCAGCGTTAGTTAGCGCTTTGTTTGTTTACATTTCACTCGAGTAACGTATCTTTCGTTTCGCCATTTCTAATCATATTTGCAGGTATTCATCTTTTATATGTTACACAGATTTGTTAACATACCGAGTATATTACCTGTATTTCATATGGTAAGTAGAGCAACATATGTACCGTAATAACAATCAGGTTATTTTATATGATACGTTTTACCCTGCAGCTTATTTTGAGCGTACGGTTGGCCTCACATTTTATAGGTCGACTAATATACCCGATATTAGTTAAAATCATAAAAATTTACTCAGAATAGGGGGGTCGACTTATCTTCAGGTCGACTTATACGCCGAAATATACGGTAGTATGATTTGGGGGGGAATGTCTTGAATTTTAATGTTTTTTTATTGTAGGACCAGTAAAGAAGTCTTCTGTCAAGGCTTGGTAGATTTCATTGGGAAAACATGACCTTACTATCATTGTGAGTTGGGAAGTGGGGTTTGGGAGAGCACCACCAAGGCCTACTTGTTTTTCCATCAGCAACCTGATGCTTGGTCTTCCCTTTTTGTACCTTTGGTGGATAGGGGGAATAAACACTTCATAAATATATACGTTCACTTACTAGACATTAGCCAGTTTGTTTGTTTGTTTGTATGATGTTTTTATGTTGCATGGAACCTATGGTTATTCAGCAACGGGACCAACGGCTTTACTTGACTTCCGAACCACGTGACATTAGCCAGTGCAATGGTCTGTCACTTGCCCCTGTCACTCAGCGCAGCCTTTCACTGTATGTAACATTTTCTTTGGATATCTCAAAATTGTTAATGTTATTCCAGAGATTCTCCAAGTCAAAGCAAAAGAGGGTCACGAGCATCTAGTGTAGTCAGTGTGTATGCTTCAGATCTTTCCGTATTAAGGTGAGAAAAGTTTGTATTGTAAGTGATAATGATGTTCTTTGATTGTAATCAAATTGTCTTTAGTAAAAACTGTTGTCAAAGTATGGTTTGTTTTCATGCTGTTATTTTTGGATGCCCTAAATATCATGATGTACTTTAATTTCATAATCTTTCATCTTGGCATCCTATTAGTGTGGTTTACTTACCGTACTTAAAATCTGATAAATATGTAATGTCTGGTTGGTTTTAGTGATTTAGTCCTTGAAAATGATGTTGCATTTAAGTGCAAAATGAAGAGTTTCTGCATTATGCTCACTGTACTTAAAAGATTTTTTAGTTATTAAATTTTTTTTTTTATATTTTCAAGATGCTCTTTGTTGTAAGTAATGTGGCACAATTGATCTCTGCAGTTCTGGTCTTCCAAGAATATTAGAAGAAAGCCTTTCAGCTCCTGGCACTCCACCAATGCCAGCAGTTTCTCCAAGTGCTATGAGCTCCCGACTGGCTTCTGTCACTCAGGAGAAGTTAACAGGTGATAAGGATGGTACAACAGAAGCAGGCAATTGTGGAGTGGAGAATGAGACAGCTAGTGGGCCAAAGGAAGAGAAAAAAGAGGAAAAGAAGCTTTTTGACCCGCAGAATAGTGCTGCGATGGCAAAGATTGCACAGGTGAGGTTTTAGTTTTCAATTATTTGGCTGGGTGCACTTTTTTCCTTTTCTTTTCCCTTCCTACTTTTCCTTCCATAACTTGGAGTGTATGAAAGCTGCCTTGTATTAAAGCTTAATCTTGACAACATTAAGACGGCAAAATTTTGTAACTAGCAATAAAGAATATGAATGATTTGATAACTTGTGAAGGGTTACCTTATTATTAAGTTAATTTTTCATTGACAATTTCAAGTCTTATAAATTATATCAAAATAACATGTAGTTAACCTGGATTTTTGATGAGTCAAATGGCAAAGAAAAATGTTAAAAATTTATATTGAATTAAGGCAATTGGAGAGTTGGATTTGTGATTGTGCACTGAAGTTGTCTTTCTTTCCATAAAAATTCAATAAGGAAACAGGTGTTCATATTTCCCAATTTAATATGTTTTTGTTAGAATTACAGCAGTGGATAGTTTGGAAAGTAGTAAATGATTTGTTAGATTTATGAAGTTGGCGCAACTCAGACCAAGTTAATGAAACATTTTTCCTTGTATTGCAGGGATTGCGGGCTAAAGTTCATGCCCTTTTGGAGAAGGAGAACAAGTTTTGAAACAGCTCTTCCAGGAATTCTTTTGCTCAGTGTTGAATTTTCATCCGTCTGTACTGTTCTAAGATCATGCTTTGCATACAGTTGTTAAAACAGTGACTTATGTTGGAGTGTACATGATGTGTAGACTATAGAATTGGGGTGCAAAGTGTTGGTTTATTACATTGATAGTACATATACATGAAGTGTTTAAAGGTCGCTCTAGTTTTCTTGTGTATTGAGTCTTTCATTTCTTATCACTCATTTTTCTCATTTTTATAAATATAGTACAAAGCCACAGATTGTGACTGCCATTAGCTCCGTACATGTAATGCTCTACTTTCTTGATACCTTTCTTGATACCATGTGTAATTTATCTGTCATATTTATTACTTTAAATACTATATGCACATCCATGCTTGCTTTGTTCTCTGTGCATAGTCCCCTCGTGCTCTAGTTCATTATTCATCAATTACTGCAATCACTGTTTGAATTCAACTCACTGTAATTGTTGCACTAATGAAAGACAGGTCACTTGATGTTAATATGCTTAAAACTAATTCTAGTGCTGGTTTCGTACCATTTTTGTATCCTTTGATGTCTAAAGTTTATGGGTATCCAGAAAGAAATGCTTTAGGATTTGCCTTGGGCATGATCAGTTACAAGAAATCTCACTTTTTTTGTAAATTGTAAGCTGTCAATTTTAACTTGTTGGCATGGGACCAATAATGAATGTAGCAGCAATGTAGTTTAGTCATAACAGGTTTTTTTTCTCCACTTTCCATCCCTTCTCTGCCAGTAGAGTAACACTAGTGCAAGATCTCATGAAGTTTCAAGATTGATAAATTTATCATAAATATCAGTGATTCAAGAAATGTTGGACTTAACCATTGAGTACTAGATTCTGTTGTTCTTCCTCTTGTCTGAAACAGCTTTCACAAGAACAGAATGAACATACATTTATTAGGTAGCATAATATGCATGAGAAATTTGTGGTCTCAGAATTTTTATATTTGAAAGGTTACTTGACTGGTAACAGTGCACAACAGTTTATGGCATCAGAGTACATGTATTGTGTAAAACATTTTGAATGGCTACACATTTAACTATTGCAAGGCCCTTAATGCATGTTGCAACTGTGTACTAGTATGATTAAATATAGCAATAATTTTTCAGGTGTGAAATTGACAGCTGGTTTTGGGGGGATTGCAGATTATTTAATAGTTTAAAAGTATCAAGCTATGTAATAACAATAGCTTGTTTTTGTGAAGCAGTTCTGCCTTAAAAAAGAAGAAAAAAAAAAAAACAGACTTTCAGTGTAGACACTAATTTTGGATTGTTCTCCAAACTCATTAAGAACAGGGCAGGGGTATGAAAAGTTTTGATTTACTTGGATTTTATTTAAATAATATAATACATTTTACAAAGCTTTCATTACATTATACTGGCACTCTGCTTGGGATAGTCCAAAATCTGATAAAGAGCAGGGGATAGCTATAGATTTCAGTATCACCTGAATGTCCCAGCAAGATTACTAAATGCTCTTCGCATTTTGTATACGATGGTTAATGGAGAAACTGTGTGGTGAGTTTAGATTTGGTATACACACTGCAGCAGAATTTGTAAAGTGGCAACGTATATCATGTTAATTTTCTTACTGTGGTTTTGTATTGTATAATGTACCTTGAAGAATGTATCGAGTGACTTTTTGTACATATGTGTATTAATAAAATGTTTATTTTTTGATGACTTCAGAATTTTCCACATTATGACTTCCAATTTGTTACCATTATTCCATGCTGTCTGTCGGCTCCAATTACTCCTTAAATCCTTTTAAACCCAGAGACCCAATTGCAGACGTATACCGAAACTACTACTGTTCCCGAAGACAATAACGTAGCTTGGTTGAATAGTCATATCCCGAGCTGCTTTTTTAGGATTAGTTTTTGCAGTTCAAATGCAACACTCCTTTTCATCTTTAATATTTGACAGTTTTGTTGTGAATTGCTAGAAAGATGCAAGCATGTGTTATTAAAGCAGAACTGCACCCTAAGACCCTGGTATTCCTTGTCTACTGGCAAGCAGGTCAGTGTCTAAGTGCACCTGGCCTCAGACTGTTATCAAATGGGAACAGCAGTTATCTGTCGAGGACAACCGAGACAGAGAATCTATCCATTTTGTCAGGTGTAGCTTATGCCTCGAGATCTTCGTTGTTCATTGTGAATAACTACCCAATTGTTCCTGAACGGTGCATCTCAGGGTTATGAGGTGTGTACACACCTCATGTATTGTGCACATTCCTTCCTGCTAACCTTGTCCTGCACTGCAGGTAGCATGAGACAGCAATGTGTCATTCTAACTGGGATATTTTCTAACATTAGTGCGCGCGCACCCTAAAAATTGCAGGCTAGATCTGGTGTGACTGCAGTGATATTTCTAATGAGCTGTTCTTAGTAAACCATTGACGTAACTAAAATGGCTTCAATCATTAGCACAAGTCCAAACTGCAAGACTCAATCTTCAATATGTCAGTAAGGTAAGAGCCCTCCTTTTTATAGCTTCATATTAATTGACTTAATATCCTCCCAAAGGTAGGTATAGACTTTGGATGCACCTATGCTTTTCCCAGAAATTAAAAGAAAAAGTGGAGGGACATTTAAGTTGTGCCAGAAAGAGAGGTTTTCCTTCTGTTAACCTTCCAAACCTTTTATAGAGGGACCTCAGATTTCTCTCGGGACCATATCAACCCATTATTCTGGGAAAATTTCCCTATTCACAGTATTTTCCTATGAGAAAAATCTCATAACTTAAAATGCAATTAATGAAACAAAAAAACCAGGTGTAAAAATTTTTAGTGGGTTTTTCTCAAGTTTTGACTAACGAAATATGCCATTTTCAGCATTTTTATAGGGGTTCCAACTGTTCGTGTGTGGTCTGGTACACGTACCCCCCGAACATAGGGACAGGGCCACCGTACTGTCAGTTTGTTTCAGCACTTATGTGACCTCGTAGGTCCCAGTGCTTGGTTCTTGGCCTAAATTTATATTCAATAAAAGTTAACAGTTGCTTGAAACATGATTATACTGGTTTCACCATTGCAAGTTAATAGCCAATATTTGCAGACTTAATTCTCCACCAGTGATACGGATGCAGACAAGTTTGTAGTTTTACTTTATTGTGGACACTGCCGTAGCTCCAATGTAGTTCATGCAAAGCAAAGTACTAAACTCTTACCAATAGAGTCTGTCAAGTAACTATTGCCCAAGTGTTATATAGGTTAAAAGCTTTTCCATTGCAAACTTGAGACCAGGGAGCCGACATCTCTTTCCGGGGGATTGACAGTCTGTGTTGGTAACTAATGCATTCTTATGCCTGAGAATTGAACTTGTGGCCACAGAGGTGGCAAACCAACACCATACTGACCACGCCATTGATGTGCTTTCACAGGCCAAGTGCTGAGCCCTATGAGGACATTCAGCACTGTAAGGGAAAACTAGTGAAAAGGCCTTAAAAGGCCTAACAGGCATAAAAGGTTGCAGGTGTAAGATGGAATACAGAATATGAAGAACCTTAAGTAGTGCCTACAGCCCACTGCTTGAGGCACATTGATTTTCATGTTAGGGGTAATTAAATTTGGTTATTCCCATTTTAAATAGTATATACTTACTGGATGCTGATAAAGACCAAACTAAGTTTTGGTCCTCCCATTTTTTTTTTTTTTTTTTTTTTTTTTTTTAACCACACTACCTATCATCACCTTCATCCTCATCTCCCGGGATACATTTTGCACAGGTGTCACACAGGTATTTCAGTGTTTACAACAACAGTACTTCATGCCCTTATTGCTCCCAGATCTAGATTATGACCATAAGGCAAATTAAATAAATTTTTAAATATAGTCTATCCTGAAAATCACCATGTAATTTCAAAGGGAGACATGAAAGATATCATTTTTTGCACCAATAGGCTTACTTCAGGCCAAATTACATACATACTTTTATGAACCTAAAATAAGAATAGCTTTTATAAATTTTGTGGTAATGGAAGCCACAAGCAAGTAAAGCCTAAAGAACTACCTCCACTGTAATCTTATTATGTAGGAATTACCTGTATTTACCACCAAAAATCTCTTAACAGGGAAACAAACTTTTCTCTTAAACTGATGGGTGTACTAGTCATTCTTTTCTCTTCCCAAGTATTACTATACAGTATGCCTACTGAAGCAAATTACTGAATGTAACTGCACATAGTTTAGGTGCTGTTAAGGAAGAGAATCATGAGAGCATTTAACTTGTAACTGACGCCTTGCCATCATTAATGGCAAAAAAATAATCCACCCCATACTTCAACAGAAAGGCATTTTACTTGCATTGCTTTAATGTTCAACAAACACCAGTGTGAATTTATTCAGCTTGTATTCAATACTTTAATTTCTTCCTAAATAAGTTCAGCATTCTGTCACATGAACTTAAAAAATAAGGCAACCATTATGCAGTAGAGTTAGTAACTAGTGTGGAACCTCAATCGTTTAAGATGCATAAACTAACCTCCTGAAAGGCAAGCATTTGCATAATTTACTCACTGCCTGGTAGATGGTACAGTCTTAAAAGCACTACATACATTTTTCTGCAGCTTTACCCAAATTTCGAGAAATTTCTCAAAGATAAAATTTAGACATCACTAAAGAATAAATTTCAAAATTGGCATAAAGAAATTGCCAGTGAAACTACTCAAGATATACTGTAGACTATTTTATATTTTTTTAAAACTTACAAAATCTTGGATCACAGTGTTCAAGACTCCAAACCTCTTTAAAGTTAGACATTAAATTTAATTCTTGGTCTGAAAGCAGAAACACTGCATTTCTGGAATTCTGGGAAACAGGTGTTACATTCAAAACAAGTCACAAGGCATTTTGTAAATCTTGACAGGCAACCCTGGAACAACACGGGAGGGTCAGTGGTTGGAGTCACCTGAAATTTTAAATTCCATTAATATCAGGGAACGAGTACAACCTCAATTTTCATTTCCTGCTCCAAAATAACTTGTCTACTTACACAAAAAAATAAGCATTCAAGCATAATGCAATTTTACGATTCAAACTAATTAGTATCTGGAATTTAAGTATAATGACCCTTAAGATTATGACGACATAATCACAAACTACAGCAGTCAAGTAATATACCCTACCACATTTTCAGTAGTTGGAGTTTCAGTAGTTGGATTAACAGTAACTGCCATATTTTCAGTAGTTGGATTAACAGGAACTGTCGGAGGAGTGCTACTCTGCACTTGCGGTTTGAAAAAACCGAAGGTGTTCGGAATAAATGGTAGCTGTCCTAGATTAAAGGCATTCGTTAGCTGATCTATGTAAGAAGAGCCGGAACGTTGGTCGGCTCCTCCTGGAAACATAGGTACTGTAGGTACTCCATATCCCGGATGGTTAGAGTACGCCATGAAATCGCCATACTGGAGGGGACTTGCTGGATAACCAAACCACCCTGGGTACCGAGGAGCATCATGCATAGGTCCAGCAAAGTAGTTGTAGTTGTCGTAGTCGTCGTCATCGTCGTCATCATCAGCTTCTTGCATCGTGTGCTGATCTACACATTCTATTGCTACATTGAAACACAATATGCATTCAGTACAGTTCCCCTGCAAACACTTCTTGAATTTTTCTATGCATATGGAAGGCATTTCGTTTTCTGTAGTATCATCCTCGAAGGTTCCCTGTAATTTCAGGAGGCGTACAGCTAAGCTAATACTGAAGATTAAAAGGGAATTGCCAATATAGTTAAGCAGTGAATTCTATATCTGTTCATTCAAGCCATGTGTAGGAGTAACAGTCACTTTCAATTACGTGTTAAATGGCAAATTTTCACGGCAATTATTTTACTTATGTTGAAAAATCTTGAGTGCCTTGATTTTTATTTAAAAAAATTCTCGATTTGTCAAAAATATTAATATCACATTATTTATTCACCGGTCTTAAAATAAATTTTATGCTACAAAACACAAACTAAAAAGACTTTTTACTTTGCTAAAATTTTGACTCCACTGGAGTACCTACATAGTATCAACGAAGACCATTAATCACATCAGCTATATCCTATCCTCTCACTTTCATTGCAATATAAAAGAATTTGAAATCTAAAAACATGTAAAAGTACCTCGGTATTTTGAATGCCTGGAGTGCCTCCTAGAGTCTGATTCTTTTTATCGGCCGTAAAGTCCATGACACAGTCCAAAAATTTCTCATAGCAATAGCCACATTCACTGCAACTTTCCTTGCAGGACAAAAGGTTGACGATGCAATGCCTGGGGAGTTGAAATAGAGACCCCAGGGAAAAGGAAGAGGTTTGTGTCATCTAGAGAAATAAAATAGGGTTACCAATCAAAAGGAATCATAAGTTGCTGTGTATGATTCTCTAACCTAACCTTCCCAAATACAAATAATGGTACATCCACAAATATGGAAGCTAAAAAAAAAAAAAAAAAAAAAAAAAAAAAAAAAAAAAAAAAAAAAAAAAAAAAAAAAAAAAAATAAGTCTACAAGATTGTCTATTAAGGTCTAGCATGAGCATCTAAAAAAATGAACAGATGGGGTACATCTACAAATATGGAAATAAAAAAACAAAAAATTGCGAAAAAAAGGAGTCTACAAGATTGTCTACTAAGGTATGGCATGAGCATCTCAAAAGTATGAACAGATGAGATTAAACTCTCAAGCTCAAGAAAATCAAAACTTAAAATTTGTATATTCAAAGGAATACAAACTATTACAGCCTTTTACGTAGGTGCAACCCTCAGCACAAGCTGGAATCTGACTGGTAATACATTAAGGTAACTGGTAATGGGACTGTCGATGCGTTCACTCCACCTTCCAGTACCAAGCAAGTTCCCTTCAACAAAAGGGACCAAGTGGGATTCTTGAGACGGATTACAAAAGTGGGATGGTTAAGGAAGAATGATAAAAGGCTCTGGATTGTAAACCATGGAAAAATACAAATTGCTTATGTTCACTGAGGACCTGTTCCTTAGGTGGAGGGTTTTCGAACTTATTGGTAAGTTCAATCTCCACCTGGAATTCATGTGTTTCTAAGGCCTAGCCCTGTATGCCAGAGAGAGAGAGAGAGAGAGAGAGAGAGGCAGGCCACAGTCATGAATATTAAAGACCAGGTTAGCCCACTGGTTTGCAACTAGTGAGAAGGTCTCAAAGCACCAGCTTTGAGAGCAACAAAATACCTTCCTTGCAATGGTTTCAAAGTTATGGTTTTTCAAAAACCCACATACTAACAGGAAGGGGTGTGCAATTATTTAGGCTGTACAATTTCTGCTGTCTTTTCAGAACAGAAGCACACTAACAAATCAGAAAATCCCACCTCTACCTGAATGCCTTGCAGGCGAGGACACCTGGGTAAAACCTAAGGTGCACTTAATGAAGGGGGGACAGTGCCAAACTGTAACCATGTTCCAGGCCATAAAAAGACAGCCGAGAACTAGAATGTAGTATTTCAGGGAAGTGAGGACTCAAAAACCTATTCATTCCAGAAGAAATTATAAAAGGCATGAGAAACATGCAGGTAACATAGCTACTGGGGTCACACATTATAAACTAAGCAATAAAAATATGAGAAGGAAGGCAAGTCAGATATTTCTTTAACCTCCCATGACCATAGGTATCTCAATATCAGTTAGAAATCTCTACAAGGAAAAAGAGCAGATCAGAGCAAGAAATCTCCGAAGGGAAAAGATCAGAGTTGCCAGAGCTGCTACAGCAAGAACAGCAGGAACAAATTTAAAATGTGCACAGCCCGCACAGATTAAGCAAAACTGAAGTGATAACTCTGCTGAGAAGCAGTGCTTTTGACATAGTAGTATGGCCAATGGTATTAGGTCAACTGAAGTTTTGGCAGGAACTTTTGGCTCAAGACAAAAGTTCCATATTATAGGCATAGAGAAAAGGCCCAACCACAACGCCAAAGGACATTTGGGGATGTGTCTTATACCGTAGAGTAGTAGCCAAAGACAGAACTTAAAGAGCAACAGGGGAAGCTGGAACCAATTTCAACCAGCAACAGTACCAGACCGGGGAGAGAGATTCTATCAACTCTGGTCCACATGTACTCTTCTCAAAAGACTGTGGACAATCCTGACCTCTGTAAACAATATTTACGGAGAAGTCACGGGCAACTAATTTAGCAACCACTTATGCTAATCGTTCACACCACAAGGCAATTAAAAGCATCAAACAGCCATGATGGCTCTTTTAATTTACGTCATCTACAAGAAAGGATCTGAAGACTAAATGACAATGCTTACAGTTGGGTGTTATGTACCCTTTCCTCTCACTTGCCTTCTGCCAGTTAACTAACTTCTTGTCACGCTTCAATGCCCGTGTGGTAGTTTTTCTTTATTACTATTTGTGCTACTTTAGCTAGTTATCTACGTGTCCCTACTCCGAGGTGTTGGTGGTACTAAACAGGTAGACGGCTGCACGAAGATATCGTTTTATTAATATAATTTGTCGACCACACAACATAGAAATTGGTGTATATAATACTTTGATCCCCGACAGGCTAGTACTAAACACAACATCCCAAGGAGCTTCCGCCTTGTTTAGCACCTCGGAGTAGGTGACCGCGTAGATAAGCCAAAGTGGCACCTTATTATTACTATACAGAAAAGGAAAAGAAGTTATTATAATAGAAGAAAAATGTAATAACATTAAAACTAAAGTTTGTAGCCTATTCTCACAGGTTCAAATACAATTGAAAAACATCAATACGTATCAAGACTAGGTGTAACCACTTACCAAATTTTTCATTCTAAGTAATGTAGAACAAATAATTTCAAGACAATTATTTGTGGGGGCACAAGTACCCTTGACCATTACTGGAGCACCAATCAGATAGGGGCGATATTATTTGCAAGGCCAGAGTTTCCACGGGCATTTGTAAAATGTTACAACTGGAGGGAAGCGACAGCAAAATTACATACATGCAGGATAGTCTGCAAGTTAGTTTGTGGTTTGATCACTAACAAACCAGTTATGGCAATACAATTTACTCGGTCACGAGTAAAATTTGTGTAACAGAAGACTAGGAATACTTTAAGATTTGTTACTGGGCAGGTCATGGGAAATTAAACTACAGACTTTGTGGGCAAAATGCTATTTAAAATTTGAAAATTATGTTCTTCAAATTATTTTCTTAGATATTTAACCTACATAAAAAACCTAGCAGTTCTGACTGGACTATGTAGAGAATAAAAAACAAGAATAGACATGACAACAACAGATCCTCTGACTTAAATTTTAAAAAAGCCACAAATTGGAGAACAAACATTTAAAAAATCCACATACAGTGTCAGTCTCTCATGTTCCCACTTCGGTGGAGAGAATGTAAACCCAACTAAATTTTAATTGTCTCTTCACTGAAGAGGGCATGATATTCAAATCTAACGCAGATTTTCAAAATAAATTTGTTCTCCAATTTGAAGTTTCAAGAATTAACTTGATCTGAGCTTAAATGCTAATACATTACAAAAATGTAAAAAATGAATACGAGTATGTATTAATGGAACCATGAAGTTCTTTTTCGAAGTATTCATGACGCCGATGCTTACCTGTCCAAGAGCACCACCACCTAAGTTGAGGAGGACAATCATTAACACTAACACCGTCATCTGAAATAGATATTAAGCATTAAAGATTGCTGGGTAGCTCCCATAATCTGAAACAGATACCCAATAATTGCCTTGGTTTAAAATAAAACACAAATTTGGTATTAAACCTTTATGCCTGTCTCATCATTGATTATTATTATACACAAAGGATTAGTTTCTCCAGATACCCAAGCCCAATAAAGGCTCTTCTTGGGCTGGTTTTTTGAGAATTAACCCTGAAAAATATACCACGTATTAGATTTTTAGAAAACTGATTTTATTTAGGAACACAATGACCTTTGAAATAGGAAATCTTTGCCTCCAGTAAGAATGCCTTTTAATGTTGGGTTTCTAAAATAAGTGCTTCTCTGTTGTTTACAAAATGGACATTCAACTACATACTAGTAAGTGATGGACACTCATTGGTGTTTGGCATATATTACCATTCATTGGTACTTCAGTTTTTCATTGGTAAGCTTACATACTGGGTGATTAAATTTGGAATTAAAGACAATTCAATAACTCACTCAAATCTTTGAAAATGTTTAAGTTACAGAACTTGAAAGCCACAACTATGGACTGGAATCCACAATTTATTCATATACCCTTCACACACAACAAAAAATATATAAATAACCATCCTTCAACCTTTGTTGACAATTCTGTACAGATGTTAAAGATTATCATACGTATTAACCTACTCATTTAAAAAATTTTCCCAAATTAATCATATGTACAAGTACCCCCCCACCCCCATAACTTATTTACTGTCATTTGGCTTCAGCCCACTAATGAAAGTATTCCTATGAAAGACTAAATTTACTCATCCAATCACAATGGAGATGTCCCTACTATATGTCCTCTTTAGGTTAGTCACAGAAACAAAGGGATCAATAGTGCTACAATTTCACAGTTCAGCATTCAGCATCCAAGTGTTTAGGATGGAATTGGCATACTATGAGTTTGACCAATCATATTCTAAAGCTTTTTACAAGAATGGCACGGTCACATTTTAGTGGCCATTTTGAAAGTTTAATAAACTAATAAGTAGCATTTCCTTATCTTGGGAAGTGTACAAATGTTTTCTGTCCACAAAACAATTTAGTTAAAGCACTAACTATCATTATGACCAAGTTAATGCACTGCAAGACTTGCAGCCTTCTTGGTCAGATTTGATTGAAGAGCTCCCCAGGATTAAGACCCAGCGTCTACAGAAGCAATCCGCGGTGAACTAGACTATGGCAATTAACGTTTTCCTACATTATTTTACTTACTGAACAAGAATTTAAAGTAATATTTATTCGGACGACTGTAATGAACCCCCAGGGGCCAATACTAAACACTGAGAAATACATTGGACGCCCCAATCCTTAGTGGATGTCGTATCCGCGGTTACGTTCCTTGCAGTTCGTAGGGAACTATTCTTTAGTATTACCCTGCAAGAAACGTAACCACGGATACGACATCCACTAGGGATTGGGGCGTCCAATGTATTTCGCCGTGTTTAGTACTGGCCCCTGGGGATTAATGACAGTCGTCCGAATAAATATTACTTAAAATTCTTTTTCCGTAGGTAAAACTACATAGAAAAACCGCAACCGCCATAGTCTGTGCCGCCGCGGATATGTACCCTAGATCTACCCCGATGGGTATGAAAGTTTCATTTGTGCACATGTTACATATAAAAATGATAATCACAATGAAAGATTTCTATAGATCGTTACTGCCCTAGGATGATGCCGAATGAGTATAGTTTAAGTATACACTAGCTTAGTCACTATGCACAAATCTACATTAGAATAAACTGCATACCGTTATCACACGACATACTCACATTTCAAGACAATTAAAACCAATTAAGATACACGATAAAATTTAAATCTCGAGAACAATAGTTAAGATACAACGATACAGCACAGTTCCCAATTTCCAAGTGTAAAGTATGTAAACTTTTCAGTAAGGGACCATAAAAGAGTGAAGTCCCAAGGACTCCATAGTGGAAACTTGTATAAGTTGCCAGCGTTGGTTTTGTGCTTTCTTATTTTTTTCTTTTAACTTTTTCCCTCGATAATTAGCATGGCATATGGTGGAACATTCGTGTGATTTTTTTTTCTAAGAATTACCTGGCGTAACAGCTGCCGGGGTCTCTGATGTGTACATTCCCCCGAGTCATTTGCTTCTATGGTAAACAATAGCCGGGGAAGAAAGGATGATAAATTATAATGTATCTGCTGACCCTTTTTTATGATCATTATCGTGGCCACAGTCACACGGAATATGATACTGACTAATATCTAGAATGACGCATCTGTAGGTAACATATGAGAAAACGTCATTAGTATTATCAATATCAACACACACGCAATCATTCCTCTTACTTTTTTCAAATTTTTATTACATGATTAGGGCTCTAACGGCCCTCAAATAACGCTGCAGGGTCTAACAGTGTAATGAATTGAGCCTTGACATAATTTTCTACAAAAGTTGCAATTTCAAAATATTATGGTTTTTTTCATTCTGTCTCTTCTCTGGAAAATATAAAACAAATGCAATTCACGAGTTTTATCTAAAAATAAAAAAAAAATCAGCATTAAGTCAGTTTACAATATCATATAGTTTTATGATAAATCAAATAACACCATTGAATTCAGTATACCTTAGAACACACACACACACACACACACACACACACACACACACATATATATATATATATATATATATATATATATATATATATATATATATATATATCTCATGCACAACTAACCAAAATGAGCTTATTCATAACAGTACCATGTGAAAATACGCCTTTTTTTTTTTTTTACAGTAAAGATCCGTAAAATTTTGGATAAGTTATCCAAGACTCAATGACAACCAGTTTCTGACTCTATGGGCTCTAAATAATGCCAGTAGGGACTGAATATAAAAAAAAAAAAATAATTACCCCTTGTGAAAGATATATAAGTCTGGTTGGCTGTTTATCATATATTACACGCTCACACTGCTAACAGGGACGAGCATTTAAAAAATAAAACTTTTCAAAACTGATCTGGCTGCCTAGCTCATTATCGGCACTCGACGATTGCAGACCACATTTATTCAAGTCTTCTTAACGTATAAAGAATTTCTATGTCAAATTCAGCTATAATATAAAAATAACCATAAATTTTTATCCTTTTAAACAGAAAGGTTTCATTTGATATTTAATCTTGCTAATAGAATAGACATCGTACAAGAAATGAAATTTAAAAAAGCGAGAATAAATCGTTGACAGAGGTAGATGCTTCATCAGAAACGAGTGGTCCCAGGACGCCTGTTAATATATTCGTTCATAAATATACCCAGGGGTTGCTGTTGGTTTTAGCTCTTATTTTTTTAGGATAGTACGTCAGTTATAAATGTAATTTTGCAAAGAAAAGTGCAAAGAGATATTAGAAAGAGTGCAAATCCAAATAATTACGGCATCTTCGTTCTCGGTAGATTTACGCAAATATTTTACGACAAATATCCTCAGAATCTGTTACTGATTTTAGTTCTTATCTGTTATAATATTGTGTGAGCTGTATTTATAATTTTACAAAATAAAACAAAATAAAATAATTTATTAGAAAAAACATGTAGAGCATAGCTTGCTAAAATTTGCTATTGTCTTGTAAAAGAGGTTCCACAAGGGGTTGTGAATAGCCTTTTTATTGCAACTCGTTGAAGGTAGTTTTTTTTTTTTTTCACGCCGTTTGCATTTGCATATCTTCCTCTTTCCATTGATGTGTTTTTCCCTTAAATTGGTCGACCTCAGAGTTTCCCCTGCCTAGGGTGCTGCGTATGTTTTTTTTTTTTTTTTTTAATTTATTGATTTAATTATTTTAAGCCCCCGGCTCCTAACGAGAAAGAAAAGGCTAGCAAAGTCATTCCTTTCTTTTCTAAGGCTTTGGACGATATATAGAGAGAATTGCTAAAGGAGGGAGGACTACCGTAAGAAAGTAATTTAATTTGGAGGAATGTTGTTCTTCAAAAAAGGACAAAATAAGAAGACACAGTTGCCAAATCAATAGGCTTAAACAAAGAACCTGCATGGCCTAGAGTTTTTTCATTGTTAACATTCTAATAATAGGCTACATCTTCCTTTCCTTAGTATGATGATTCGATAACTTGTACTACAGAAATAATGTTTGTCATTCGAATTTAGGTTGTTCAAATATAGGTTAAGTGATTACAACCTCTTAGCAGACAAATAGTTTGAGGGCAAAAGTCTAGCCTAAGTAAGCTACCAAATTCCAGCTTCTTGCTATATGACCAACTTGCGAGACGTGGTTTGGTGAAAACCTACATTAGTCAAGCCAAGACCTGATGCACAAAACGGGCACAACTATTTTCCACCTCGAATATAGTAATAAATAGAAAATTATATAGTTGTAATAATGCATATCACCATGTAAAGCAATCACATGTTTTGGTTTCTGTCTGTCTCAGCTGACCGCTTGATTTACTACTTACAGGTTCGGTCAAGTCATCCTGCTCGCACACATGTTTAATCATAGTACTTACTACTAAGCAAGATCGTTTTTATTTTGTTATGTGGCATATATTTGATTAATGATGTTGCAATTTCAAAACTGAAGTCACCAGAGTATCTAAGTGCCAAATGAAGCTGCTGAAGATGTAAAAAAAAAAAAAAAATAAGACATGCTGACAGAGAAAGAGTATAATTAATTCACAGCAGGAAGAATAGCTTTATATCGGCTGACAAACACACATTGAACGACCTGTTTATGACAGACATAAGTCGCAAGCCAGCAGCTTGGTCGTGACAGATTCCGCTGAAATCGTTCAGACTACAAAACTCCGCCCACATTTGCATACGGACAAGCCTCTTCACAATGTTTATTGCGAACGATACAGACAACCGTTCAGTGTATGGGGCCCTTTACGACGTTCCTGATTGGCCGTTGATCAGCCAGTCACAGGGCTGGAAAGTTGCAAACTCGTCAGTGTCTCTCAAAAGGTCATACAGTGAGGATCCCGGCTCCAACCTCTCCTGACAAAAATGTATTTCAAAAGCTGTAACTTTCATTACACCTCAGTGGTCTTGGTTTTACCCGAAGAAAAGTAGTGTTTCCCAATTTCATCACTAAACATAGTCAAGCCAATGATCTAAGGGTTTTATTGTTATATGAATTATGCACTCCAGTAAACTAAACACTAAAATATGTATTAGTGAAATAAATATGAAATCTTAAGATAAAAGTGATTAATACCTGCTTCTATACAATATTATAAGTTTTCCCTTAAATCGAGGTGGTTTCTTAGCCCAAAAAAACTGTAAACATATCAAAGACACAAAAACCTGGATAAAAACCATTCATAGTATCACGTATTATGACAAAAAAAGATAAAGAAAAAAGGGGGGGGGGGTGGGGGGGCGGGTGGCGGTGGGGGGGGGGGGGGCGGATGGGGAGCTAGCCGCAAACAAAAACTCGAACAAAGAGGTGCCAGTTTCTCTTTAAAGGATATCTTCATCACTATCTCACAGGCTTACATAATGAGAGCTGCATCATTATGTTACTTTCAGGTAAACTAAATTGTTTCTGGATCTCACAAAAACACAAAAGAAATGCCACCATGAATTTGGTGCACACGGAGTTCTCTAGGTTTGCAGTATACTGAAAAGAAAAAAAAATCCGCATGATTGTTATGTTTATAGGTGTGGTACAGCTACTCATACTAAGGAAGGATGTGTTGCAATACTTAGGAAATTTCAAATAATGGTGAGGATTCCTCATTATTATTATTATTATTATTATTATTATTATTATTATTATTATTATTATTATTATAAATGAAAGAAAAATACCTTGATTTCTATGGTATAGTTTATGACATCGGCCTAACAATGGATCTCTGACATACTAACCCTGAAAAAAATGAATGATAGTTTTCTTTATTGAAGGTAGTCGAAACAACAATGACGGAACTATTGTATATGAACAGGAACACATAAATGCAACAATTACAAAAGAACATACATGTGTGTCAAAGTCGAACCGTATGAGCACTTTTTATTCATTAGAAACCGTCGGTTACTGGTACTTAAGAACACGATAGATCTGTTGGCTGCAGCATTTTACAAGAGATGTGGTTCCCGGGTTTAAGACTATGATGAGATGGTCTCCCAGTCAGTATTCTCACCTAAAAATCTGTCACTCTATTGTTCAGACAGTCGGTTAATCGACACACCCAAACTTGAATGAAAATATTAATTCTAACCAACTTAATTGGCGAAGGCATTTCAGAGACAGACAACACATTGCCAAGAATTCGACGCAGATCGTAAGGTTGGGTGTTTAACCCACGGCAGCATTATTATAACCTCTCACATCTTTGTATTTTTGAGTGCCTTGAAAAAATTCCGATATTATTGCATGCCAAACTGCAGCTCAAGCTAGAAACCCAGAGCCCAAATCTAGCACTACGTGGTCGATGGTATATAGTTTGAGAAGATCCTACTGAAAAAGGATGAACAAATGAAATAAAAGTTTGATGCCGCACTTATGCAGTGAGCTGAATGAATGACGGTCCCAGAAATTAAACATGGAAGTGCATATCACAGGGAATAAGGGTTTTACTTTTTAAGTAAATGTAAAATCTTTGCCTTACGGGAAGCTTCGGTACAACATATACGTACAATAACAATAAATGACTGCAAGCAGGTGTATACCTGTGAGTAACGCAGAATTAGATTAGGCGGAAATCCATCGATTATTAAGAAATTTTGGCTTTGGGACAAATTTGAGTAGAGTGAGTCTAAAAAAAACTTCTATTCACCTCTGGTTGTTGTGCCTCCAGCAAGAAAGAATTACTTTATTTTTTGTTCAAGACTGTAAAGACTCAGCTGATGTCTCTTTGACAAGCAAGCAGTCCCACCCCTGGTGTAGTTGCCACCGAGGAAATTAGAACACGACTTTAAACAAAGCTGGAATGGTTTCCATTCCACAATGCTGGAAAGGGGAAAGACATGATACGAGCCCGGATGGGCGTGGCCGAGAGTTCTCATTCTTGTGGATAGTACTTACATCTTTTTAAAGAAAATACATAATGGCAAACCGAGCATCTTTATTTCTTGCGCGTGCGACTCGCGGAAAAGAGACCAGCAGACGTTGATCTCCCCCCTACCCCCGCCTCTCCCCTTCCCCTTTCCTCTTCCATGCCCTCATTCCACACCACCGTCCTCCTCCTCCTCCTCCTCCTCCACCACCACAACCTCCACCTCCTCCTCCACCTCCTCCTCGAATCGGCAGTAGTACCACATGCTGCTTGTTCCGATAAGGGTTGTGTGACGCGGTCGCTCTCCGAAAGCTCGGTAATTTTGCTGTTAGACCTCCTCCCCCTCCACTCATGGGTCAGGTGCGATACTCGAGTGATAGATAATATTTAAAAAAAAAAAGGTCAACGAAAAAAATAAAAAGACTTATCCCGCCCTCGAAGACTCCTAGGACGAATTCAGTAGGAAGAAGGAATATTTCGCAAAAAAATATTGTTGTTTCCTCCATCTGAAAGATGAGTGATCTAGATTCTGGTGAGTGGATTATTTTTTTTCTTCTAAATTTTCAGTTTAAAATTGGTGTATTTTGAGCCTAAAATAGAACAGGCATCTATGCTTCTATATACTTGACGTTTCGCAAAGGCGTAGTAGACCTATGCTGCTTGATTCTAATTTGCTTGCTGCGATAATTGTAGACAGAGTTTTTGACGTTACTGGGATTTGTTGTAAAATATTAATCATTGTCACACTTTTATAACAAAATAGCCGAAATAAAACCATTTTTTTCGGGGTGTTTTTTTTATATAAACTTGATACGAAGTAAGAAATGTCTCCACTTGACCATAAAGTGCAAATTTGTCCTCTTAAGTTTCATTCTGTTTATAAACCACATTTTCCCGGCTCTGACGTCACCTTTGGTGCATTGGGGTTTAGAAAGGACTAATTTGCATTAATCCTACTCCTGTGGTTGGATTTCCAATCAAGTATGTTTCGATTATCGATGGCGTCTTGCTTGCATTTGTGTATAGTTCATGCATTGGTTAATTGAATTTTACTATAAATAGCTTTGTGCTTTAGGCTGTGTCAGAAAACATATAAATGCGAGGACACCTGTCTTGTGAATTTGGAAAGCCATTGTGATTTTGATATTTGTTATGTTTCAGGTTTTATTATATTGAATAATAAGCATAAATACTAATCAAACATATTGGAAACAGAATTCTGATAGGTTTTGTGTGTATAAATGGTCTTATTTAAAAGTATTGCAGTGTAAATCAAAATGTAGGGTATTAGCTGTAGAGCATTATGTCACTTTAAAGGTATTATTTAAATATTCCCCTCTAAATATACAGGAAACATAACATTGGAAGAGTTAAATGCATAAACGCACTTAATTTAAACGTGGTGCAAATGAGCTCTTACGCCGGATATTGGCAGTATAGCATTTTGACAGTTTAAAGCCCATATGCATATTATCATAAGTGTAACATATGGAGGCATTGTCACTGGATATTATTATTTATTATTTATATATAAAAAAGGGAAGAGAAGGTGTCCGCATTGTACAGTGCTGCGAAGTCGCTGGAACGCTCGCTCCTCTTCGGCAACCGTACGACTCCCCGGGATCGATATGGAAGCCCTCCGCTGATTGGCCCGCCAGAGTCAGGCGATGTTACCCTCCCACCTTCCGACCAATCACGGGACACGTGTGGGTTTTCGTGGATGCTCCGACTCTTTTCCTCCTTCGTAATCATAAACGTTCTAAGTTCTGACCCCTCTTAAGCGGACGCAATGCCGGATGGAGTGCCGCACGTCGTTCTGTCGCATTTTCAATGGTGTTTTGACTGGCAGTCATAAATAAACGATCAAATGTGGCAGTGGCACAGATGAGATAGGCGCAGTACCGCCAGTCACGGTTGCTTAAAAGGAGTTTTATTTTCTTCTACCACGTGACCCAAACATCGACCGAGCCCAGGTAGCCTTCGGTAGCCGCTTTGTACCTACAGTACGTAGTGCTTATGAATGACCCCCCTACGTGAATTGGGAGCTTAAGTGGCCGGGTAATCAATTGCAGAGAATCTAGGTCTAAGAACGAGTGCACTTTGCTATGAAAAGCTCCTCATCGAACAAAAGGATTCGATGGTTTCTGGAACAGTAACTGTACTCGGTAACCCCATTCATTCATAAAGGCTTCTATTTATAGATTTTTAGGTCCTTTGAAGTCTCGAACATTGTCGCATAGGCCTATCAGCTACGCATTAGGAGAGTTTATCGTAATCTTGGATATTCGTCAATATTTTTTAAGTGAAGAGGGACACTATAAGTCTAAGGATAGGGTCAATGATGCAATGGAGATAGGCGTGGCAGAAGCGAGGTTCTGATTTCTTTCACAGGGTTTACTGCAGTATCTGATTAGTATATTATCATTATATTATTATTATTATTATTGTTATTATTATTATTATTATTATTATTATTATTATTATTATTATTATTATTATTATTATTATTATTAGTGAATCTACAGGCCTGATTGCTCTAAACGGGAAAACAGGGAAGGGAATTGGGAAGTAAAAGATAAACTAAGGAAGAGAAATAACAAATGAAAATAATTAAGGTACATAAATAGGAAATAAGGCAAAATTGAATAATTCACACAATAAATAATTTGGACTATATATATATATATATATATATATATATATATAAATGTGTGTGTGTGCGAAGATAAAAGGCTCATAAAACACTATTTGAAGGTGGAACCATATATTTCGAGCACTTCCTTCTATGCCCATGATCACTAGTAAAATATGGACAGATGGGCACAGAACGAAGTGCTCGAAATATTATGTTTGCAACGTTCAAATAGTGTTTTATGGGCCCTTTATTTTCATGGTATACTGTTGTATCACAGTAAAAGATATATATTATATATATATTATATTATATATATAATATTTCATATATATTATAATATAATATATATATATATTTGTTTCTCCACACTTTTTTCATTTCGTCTGTCGGAACACCAGATGTTGTCACGTCCACGAGAACCGAATTCCAACTCCGAAACTATTCTTGGTACCTTAGTACCACCGGAATTCGAATCTCCGGTACGTGGATCGAGTTCTTACGATCCGAATAAGAATTTTCTCTGTATATTTTCTAGAAACTGCACAGACAAGTTTCAGACGGCAAAAGATCAAGATTCTGACTTCAGTTTAGCCCATGTTGGTCTAGTACCACCACGGGCTCTTGCTGTTTATCTTTAAGTATTCCAGCTATAGGCACCTCTTTTTTTACTTCACATGTTCTCTAGGCCTATATGTATCCTTACTCGAGCTGCCTGTGACTCACCACAGTCAACCAACTATCAGGAGACAAACTTACTCATTTTGAGGGTTTCAGAGGCACATTGAGGTGTAATGAATTACGTCCTGAATATATATATATATATATATATATATATATATATATATATATATATATATATATGTGTGTGTGTGTGTGTGTGTGTGTGTGTGTGTAGGTGTGTGTATGTATGTATGTATGTTTATGTTGCATTAAAACCGGCTAACATCTATCGTCACCAACAAACATAAACATAGTGCGACAGAGTCCCCAAACAACGTTACGAGGGTAATTATTATTATATTGTTGTCTTCGTTGTATGAAATATGTCGGCATTGCAACAATCTCGTCTACGTAATATATATCTGTGACCTTCGGCTGGGATGTCTTAAAATCAACTTTGCCACTAATAATAAAACAAATGTAAATTTCCGTTTTTTTTATGACGAAAATACACCGAGGTCACGGTGGGACGTGTATAGCTATAGTGTTTATGGTATGGCACTATCGTATTAGATTTATAAAATGATATATTTAAAAACACTGATAACCGTGTTTTGTATGTATGTGTGTGCATATTTATGCATATTGATAGATATATAATTTGAGTATTCGTAACTACGTTTAGTATATGCTTATAGGAACACAGCAAAAAATTTCGTAGACCTAACTTAAATAGATTTTAACCCCGCGCGTTCTAGGCCTATAAATATTGTTTTGTTTACAGCACACAAGTTCACACCATATTCCCTGGAATCTTGAATTTCAAGTCAAGGGGCCTTGTAGGCTTGTTCCACATGAATAGGGTTTACCTTCTGAATTAATAATTATAATAATTAATCCCTAAAAACAGTCGTCAGTCTTGCTTCTATATTTCCATCTGTAGGCCTATGCTACACGATCGAAAGACAAACAGGTCAATTAATCTTTCTTTCTTTGGAGATAGTTTTTTTTTCTCCAGTTAATATTCAAGCCAATTTCCCTAAATTGTTATTCAGCTCACTTCCTTTTTCATTCTAATCATGTATGATAATTACATTGTAAGGAACTTTTGTCAACAAGTTTGATATAATTCTTGGTTGTTAGTTCTGGGTTAAAGCTTAACAAAAATAAAGATTTGGTCAGGTGACCCATTATTATCATTCACTAATATAATAGATCTATATCTATATATATATATATATATATATATATATATATATATATATATATATATATATATATATTATATCTAATTTTTTTTACCTCAGTCATCCTATTCGACCGGGTAGTTTTTATAGCATGGGGTTCCGGGTTGCATCCTGCCTACTTAGGAGTCCATCACTTTTTCTCACTGTGCGCTTTTCCTAATAGCACGCTCCTTTGCGTGAGTCCTGAAGCTACTTCGGCTTCTAATTTTTCCAGGTTCCTTTTCAGGGATCTTGGGATCGTGCCTGCCTAGTGTCCATATGATTATGAGTACGTACAATTTCCACTGGCATATCGCATATCCTTCTCATATCTATTTTCAGGTCTTGATACACTTATCAGTTATTATTATTATAATTATTATTATCAAAATTGTAGTGCCTAGATTCGTGTTAAGTGTAACAGACCAATGTCTTTCAAAAGCAGAATTCCTGAGTAAAATACCATTAATTAATGAAGCGAAACGGCGAGGAACGGCAAATAAACACAACAGGCCGATAAAAAATGAATCTTATATATGCATACATGAACAGCGATATAAATCGGACAGACCGAGGCAATGGTGCATGACGCTTTAAAACAGCATTAAAGTTGAGGAGAATCCGGGCTGAGTAAGAGTGAGCTTATTGATGAGAGAGAGAGAGAGAGAGAGAGAGAGAGAGAGAGAGTCAGTCTTGGTTAAGAGACCGAGGACCCCGTCGGGGGTTAGTGATATCAGTGGACCTCGTGCGGTGCACTGTAGGCAATACTTAAGGTTCTTTGCAGCGTGCCTTCGGCCCCTAGCTGCAACCGCTTTCGTTCCTTTTACTGTACCTCCTTTCATATTCTCCTTCTTCATCTTGATTCATGGTGCAACTGCTTTGAGATTTTCCTCCTGTTACGCCTTTCAAATCTTTTACTATCAATTTCCCTTTCAGCGCTGAATGACCTCATAGGTCCCAGTGCTTGGCCTTTGGCCGGAATTCTATATTCAACTGAACTCAACTCAAGAGACCGAAGAAGGAGGGCGGGAAGTCCTTTGGCAGATATGAAAATATATTGTTTAGGATTGGTAAGTTCCGTATACAGGCTAGACCTAGTATTGATATTTCTCTCCAAACCTCTTTGATACTTGTGTCATTGGGGTTTCCAGCTTAGGCTGTTTGCATGCGCATGTCTTGATGTACCCGGAACTTTTCCAGATTTGCCTAGGCCTATAGGATGTAATGGTTGAATGTAAATTTGGCCGTTTGTCTGTGTGTACAATCTCCCACAGCGCGGAGTTTATCTATCCTAATATGTTCTAGCCAGATATACCGATAAAATCTTATATGGGTAACTACAGAAAAATATTAACATTAAATTACATGGATTATTTGTAAAATGTACACGCTAAATTTTTTTTTTTAATTGTGGTAAATTTAAGCCAACTTTGATAAAATTCTGCGTGTAATACTATTAAAGCTGTAAGATATTGTATACTTTCTCTAATAAAAGATAAAATATGTTCTAGCTTCTTTCTTATTAATGTTTATTTTGTCTTTTCTCTTTAAAAGATTTCCACCTTATGTGACATGTTTTTCAATTGACTTTTTGGATCTTGCTGTTAAAACCTGTCTGTGTATGAGTCTAGAACTGTTATACTTTTCTGTGCAATATTTTTTACGACTATTGCTCCCAAGATTTGTGGGACTATAAGTGACCGTTAACTCTGTTTTCTTGCTGCTGACAGTCTTTTGTGCTTGAATTCAGGGGCTGTTGGACTGTGGTGTTATGGTACTAAGTTCATATACTGCACTCCTACAAAAAACATTTACAAAGGCAGTTGGAAAACCGTTTTTTTGAAGCCATTAAACTCCAGGGGAGTGAAAGTCTGCCATTCCCGAGGGGATACATTCGATGACACAATTTTTTTCATGGTGAATCCAGGTCAGCACTTTC
>NC_061088.1:1580783-1593283 GCF_015104395.2 Macrobrachium nipponense | reverse complement strand
TAAAAGAAACCTAATGAGATGGCTTTGTCTGTCCGTACTTTTTCTGTCCGCCCTCAGATCTTGAAAACTGCTGTGGCTAGAGGGCTGCAAATTGGTATGTTGATCATCCACCCTCCAATCATCAAACATACCAAATTGCAGCCGTCTAGCTTCAGGAGTTTTGATTTTATTTAAGGTTAAAGTTACCCATAACTGTGCGTCTGGCAACGGTATAGGACAGGCTACCACCGGGCCGTGGTTAGTCTTACGGGCCGCGGCTCATACAGTCATACAGCATTATACTGAGACCACCGAAAGATAGATCTACTTATTTTCGGTAGTCTTGAGTATATGCTGTACAGAAAACTCGCCTGCGCCGAAGCATTTTTTAACTTGTTTTTACTGGGTCTCCCGTTCATGTAGCACGTGGCTGAACCGGTTAAGCCTTTGAAGGTTTCGTCAGTATTTATTCTCACGTGTTGATGTTCTCTTGTGTTTTATAAGTGAATCTTGTGTCTGTCTTCTACGTTGAATGTGGTATTCTAGTCACTGCTGTGTGCCGATTTGAATGGTAATTTTGCCTTCATGTCAGGGAGGTTAATGTGAACTTTGGATATTTATAACATTCCAGTGACATACATATTTACATACTACACACACACACACACACAAACACACACACACACACATACACACTCACACACACACACACACACATATATATATATATATATATATATATATATATATATATATATATATATATATATATATATAAAAAAAGAGAGAGAGAGAGGGTTGGTGGTGGTGGTGGGGGGGTTATTGGTAGCTTTGCATCCTGTCGCAGATGTTCAAGGGCGTTTATGCCTTCTGCTTCTAGTATTTCTTGGTGGTCACTTATCCGAGTACATATCAGAGCCAACGTTGCATAACTTTGGTGGTTTGACGGCCAGTGGTGTATTATTATTATTATATTATTATTATTCAGTAGATGAAGCCCATCCATACGGAACAAGCACACCAAAAGGCCATTAACTTGAAATTGAAGCTTCCAAAGAATATGGTGTTCATGAGGAAGAAGTAAGAAGAAGTAAAGGGAAATGCAGAAAGAAGAAACCACACTTATTAAACTCAGTGGCGTGGTTGGTATGGTGTTTGCGTTCCACCTCGGTGGTCGCGGGTTCGATTCTCAGCCATTCCATTGAGGAGTGAGAGAGGCGTATTTCTGGTGATAGAAGTTCACTCTCGACGTGGTTCGGAAGTCACGTAAAGCCGTTGGTCCCGTTGCTGAATAACCACTGGTTCCATGCAACATAAAGACACCATACAAACAAACAAACAAACCACACTTATTAAAAAGAAAAAGAAATAATCATCTAACGTAAAGAATCCCAGTAACTTCTGACCTAAAGAACACCAGTATCATCAAATCTAAAGAACCCCAGTAACCTCTGACCTGAAGAACCCCAGTATCATCAAACCTGAAGAACCCCAGTAACCTCTGACCTTCCTTACCTGAAAGGACGAATTTATCGGGTCATTGATTACTAATCCCTCAATGCCAGGGAACGCAATGTGCCCTGGTTGGTATCATTGGAGGCTGAGGCAGGAAGCAGTCAAGAGTCGAAGTAAGTGGCCTCACTAAAACAATAAAAATGGTGTTTAAGGGCCACCAAAACATTGGGGTTTTGATGGCCACCCCTTCACCCCCCCAAAAAAGAAGAGTTTAAAGGCTTAGACACATTAATAATGTATTTCAGTGGCCACCAAAACAAAAAAAATGGGTTTCAAGGGCCACAAAAAACTGATTTCAAGGGCCACAAAGAATAATAAATAAATAAACAAATAAAAATTCTTATTTCAGTTGCCATGAAAACAAAAATATTGATTTCAACGAGCACCAAAAAAAAGGGGGAAGTTCAGTGGCCACCAAGACAAAAGTTTTATAGTGGCCATTATAACAAAAGGCCACAGTAACTAGGGACATGAAAGGTTGATAAAACGACTGCTTTAGTGGCCAGAAGTTTTCAAGTGTTAACCAAAGCAATGCCTTTAATGGCCACTAAAACAGTTTCAGTGGCTATAGGAGCAAAGATTTTATATACTATATATATATATATATATATATATATATATATATATATATATATATATATACACACACACACACACACACACACATATATATATATATATATATATATATATATATATATATATATATGCCTTTTTGTATTACTATTTTTATTATTTTATTTTCTTAATATTTCATATTATTGGTGGCCTTTAGTAACCATCAAAAGATTAAGCGGGTGAATTTTGGTTTATTTTTTTAATGCGTTTCATTTTTTTAATTTGTCTGTTCACTAGTCAAGACAAATGACCATTCCCCTTTAAAAAAAATGAAAAAAAAAAAATCCTACCCAGGTGACCTATTATGGCGTAGAGACCGAGAGGGAAATACAGAAGATTGAGGAGAATTCCACATTCTGAAAGAAAAAAAAATAATAATAAATAAATAAAAATAAACTGGCCAAATTGATTATTCTTATAACAAACATCATATCTTTACCTTAAGATAAACTCATAGCTCTTGGCAATTCGCTAATTATTTCGCCTACTCGGCGAGTAAGCCTACTAAACTACCTTGTTGTTGTTGTTGTTGTTGCTGTTCTTGTTGAAGGGTAAGAAAGGTATATGGAAAAGCCTAAAAAGGTCTGAAAAAGGTGTTTCGCGTTGAGTTGAAGAGACAGGAATTTTAGATAGGATATTTATGATTTATTTGTTAGGTTGAAGATGTAGAAAATAAATAATGTGTGTAAAACAGTACAGAACAATTATTTCTAATAAAATATAGCTTATTTATCTTAATTTTTGTCGGTAAAACAAGGCTCTATTTGACGGTAGATTTTAAGCATGTGCCCCTAGTAAGCTGGAGGTCGGATCACGCCTTGTTTGATTTAAAATCTACCTGATATTTTTATGTTTTATAAGGACATTGATGATACATGTAATGAGCGAAAGTAGGTCACTGTGTTGATTGTTATAGTGACTGCAAGTTTTGTCCTTCAGTTGCAACAGAAACTTCAATCCCAGAAATGCTTTAAATCTTGCTGCATACCGTAGGTACCTGATGAAAGGGGCACTGGGTCACAGTGAGACACGAGAAGCCACTTGAGTGGGTGACCAGTCTGGGTCAGCACAAATTATGTGTTTACATTATCAATAATGATGCGTGAAGTTACTGAAGGTGAACTAATATATTACAGGCAGTAGTTTAGAAGTAAGAGAAGTAAATTGAAAATTTTGGTTGATATGAAATATTATCAAGGACTCACATAATGCAAAAAGATGTTTGCTTTGGTTTCTGTTAAACCAATTCCCTTTGGAAGTGTAACATTATCCTTTTAAGGTCTCACCCAACTTGATTTCAGTATAATCTGCAGATTAACTAGTCTTACAGGTTCCCGGTCATGTTAGGCTGGTCTTCAGTAATTAAAGTGAGCACCCTTACTCCTAGGACAAAAATAAGGGACAAAACGATAAAGTAAACATTGCCTTTATTCAGAAGTAGTGTCACATGCTAGTGATCCTCTCCTGGTTTCTTCAACAACCAGCGAATCTCTTTTCTGAATGTCTGACTGGTTCTGTTTTGTCCTTCTGTGACCTCTACCTTATAACTGACCTTAGAAGCCTGGTGTGAGCAGCAATTTGTCTCATTCATGCCCCCAACAAGCCAGGAGTGTGATTAAATCTAGGCGAGTCTTACAAGGTCCTGTAGGACTTGTTAGTCATTTGCTTGCACTTTGGGAAATCTCATTGTCGCATGCTTTAATAAAGGAAGTATAATTGTTACTTTTTGCTTGCACTTGGGAAAGTATGGTTGTCACTTTGTTTACACTTGGGAAAATATAATTGTCACTTTGTTTATACTTGGGAAAATATAATTGTCACTTTTTTATACTTGGGAAAATATAATTGCCACTTCCTTGCACTTGGGAAAGTATTGTCACTTCACTTTGCTTGTACTTAGGAAAGTACAAATGTCACTTGCTTGCACTTAGGAAAGTACAAATATCACTTGCTTGCACTTAGGAAAGTACAAATGTCACTTGCTTGCACTTAGGAAAGTACAAATGTCACTTGCTTGCACTTAGGAAAGTCTAATCGTCGCACACTTTAACTTAGGAAAGTACAAACGTCACTTGGTTGTACCTAAGAAAGCATAATTCCAAAAATAAAGATTTTGAAACTTGCAAATCAGCCCTTAATTGTTGCAAAATGACTGATTGGTTTACCAAACCTGACGTTACAGTGTCGCAGTATGACCACTGATATCGGGGTATGAATAGATGAACGGTTCCATCGACTATAACCGTTCATGGTGTGGGTGCAACTTGGCCCTTTTTAGTGGGGTCGTAAGGTTGTTCCATTGTCTTCCAAATCAGTGACATCAGTTCTTACAGTTAGAATATCCCAACCCATTTATAAAGTATTGCTTCATTACAGGATATTCCCTTTTGTTTAATATATACCGGATCGTGTAAATATTTTCAAGAGAAGTGAATGAACCGTAAGTGAAGATGTGTTAGGTTATGTAATTTATTTATTTATCGTCAAATTATAGGTATCGGATGCTTAGAGTTCTTCACATAATTTCACTCGAGGAATTGTTCATTTTGTGTACAGTAGCTTACAGTTTAGGTATGTATGATTATGTTTATACTTATTATATATATATATATATATATATATATATATATATATATATATATATATATATATATATATATATGTATATATATAATACACACACACACACACATATATTATATATTATGTATATATATATATATATATATATATATATATATATATATATATATATATATATGAATTCACTTGTAAATATATCTCATAATATATAGTTTATTTTAGGAATTCACTTTTAAGTATATCTCATAAAACAGTGCATCTATCTTTAAACGCTTACAATGCATTCTTTGCATTCATACCTAAACGTAGAGAGAGAGAGAGAGAGAGAGAGAGAGAGAGAGAGAGAGAGAGTACAAGAAAAAGGTAACGATCTCATTTCACCGTGTGTATGTTGCGTGCGTGTGTGTGTGTGTGAAGGTGTAGCATAACCGCTGCTTAGTAACAAAGTCCCTGGCAAGGCTAACTAGTGTTTAGGTAACAGACTAACAGCTCGGCCGAAGGGTTTTCTCTCTCTCTCTCCAAGTAATTATGAACAGGTTCCCTCTGTCTCGAATTTCAAGTGAAAAACGTACTAGATGCGTTTTTATGTGATGCACTCCGTTCTCTTCCTGTGCATTGTATGATGTAGTGGCTTGCTGTTCAAGTTATTGGTTTGCTAAGGTTTCTACATTTCGATATTCGGGCGTTAATAATAATAATAATAATAATAATAATAATAATAATAATAATAATAATAATAATAATAATAATAATACTGTTAAACAGAATGGCAGAATTAATTGAGTTGATTTTATATATAGTTTTTCTATATATAAAATCAACTCGCTTAATTCTGCCATTCTCTTTAACATGTATTTGCCTAAAAGAGGGTCTTCTACAATAATAATAATAATAATAATAATAATAATAATAATAATAATAATAATAATAATAATAATAATAATAATAATAATATTGTATTCGTTTTTTTGCTTTTCATGTTAGTATGAAGTTAATGGTTTTCTAAGGGTTTCTACGTATAGATACCTGTGTATAATAATAATAATAATAATAATGAATATTGTAATATCGTTTCATGTTAATATGAAGTTAATGATTTTCTCAGATTTTCTGCATATACTTGTGCATGATAATAATAATAATAATGATGATAATAATAATAATAATAGATTTTGTTTTTCATGTTAATATAAAACTTTGTTTCTTTATGAAGAAAGTAATTTGAAATTACTTTCTTCATTCTGTGAAGACAATTGGTCAAAAGCGGTCCTTTTGACCTGGTATGCGCCACAGTGTTGTCTGACACAACTTGAGATAGGCTTCAGTTCTTGTCCGTAATACGCCTACTATGGGATGATTATGAACACAAGTGTCAGTTTAGGGAAAAATGAAAAGAAATGTCTCATTAACATTTTGAGAACCTTTGTTTATATCTTTCTTACTGTTTAGACACTCAGGATTCGAGCCACGGAAGACCAATCAAAGTGATAAATGTGAAAAATGAAGCTAAGAGAAGAGAAGATATGACAAAATACTTAGAATTAACAAACAAACAAACCTAAAATTCGAGGAGATTATGAACACGAGGGTCAGTCAATTCGTTTAATTGGTGGTCCAACGTCACACCAGTAGTTGTTTCTCTACTATATTACATTCACATCAACCGTGCAACTGATGTCTAGGACATTCCCTTACGACGCTCCTTATTGGTTGTTGATAAGCCAATCACAGGGCTGAAAACTCTCAGTCTCTCTCGAGAGTTTACATAGGCAGGATGTATGTTCCACCTCTCGTGAGGGATACTTTTGAAAGACGTATCCCTCAGGAGAGGTGGAACATACATCCTGCCTATGTGAACTCTTTCGAGAGACAGAGTTTCCAGCCCTGTGATTGGCTAATCAAAAGCCAATCAGGAGCGTCGTAAGGGACGGGCTTGAACATCAGATGCACGGTTGATGTGAATCCACTATAGTATTCTGCAAGTTTTTATGGATTGAGGCTGTTAGTCCCACGCGCTTCCCCTTGGATATTCAAGGGGCTTATGCCCCGAATGTGTCTATCATTACATGGTGGTCACCATCCAACAACAAATGTCATTATACTTTTAAAAAATTCATCCATGGTACATTTGAAACAGATGGCTGCAGTTAGTCAGTTCCTGCAAGCCATGGCAATTGGTCGTTGCTTGGATGTGGGTAACAAGATGTAATTTTCTCGTCATTGCATTGATTTTCGGTATCAGTATTGCAACACCCCCCCCCTCACCCTCCCCCCTTCCCCGGCCCCTGCTGGTATAGGGCGTAGGTGCGTGTTCACCAAAGGTCGAAGGGTGACGGTAATTCCATGGGTTTCTATGAAGATTTTAAGTGTTTGGGGAGTATACATTATATATATATATATATTATATATATATATATATATATATATATATCTTTTCCTAGCGCTTGAGAGAGAGAGAGAGTGATGAGAACGAGAGAGAGAGAGAGAGAGAGAATACAATAAATATAGGTTGTTCATCCCCGTATCCTCACACACGACGAGAATCCTTGAATACATGAGGTATCATTACTTTTTGACAGCTTGATGAGGAAGATGAGGGGACGGGGTTGACGCTATCAAGGGGATGTGGGTAGTTGGGGGGGGGGGGGGGAAGGCGAAGAAGATGTTGGCGGTAACTTGGGAGGTGGGTGGGGGAATTCATCCTGTTACCTGGTATTACAACCTGGCTGACTGACTGACTGGTTGGTTGGTCTGGTCGCCCCTGAGTTGCCGTCTGAATGTTAAGGCTTTCGGGTTAATGTCGTCTGCTTTTGGTTATTTCATGTGATGCAAAATAAAAATAAAAAAGCAAGAAACGCCACTAACGCAGCAACGTCTAACGGTTTCCCGCCAGGTCAGGTCGGGTTATTCGCTAAAGAAAGAGCGTATTTATAACATGATCTCTCGTTTTGTGATTTCTGGCGCATATCGTACCTTGGTAAGACGATACATTACCTCAGTTTGCAAACCGTGAAGTGTGTAAGAATACCTTTTGCCTCGCCACTGCTTTCTGATACAAGGGAAGGGAGGAACAACGACGGATCAGCAGGTTTCCCCAGCTTGGTGAGTGACAACCGAACGACGAAAACAAGACAGAAAAGAATCATGTGTTACCAAATGCTTCGACGGAACACCAAGTATTTGGGTCTGGAATGCTTTAAAGATGCTCTGTTATTCGACTTGCTGGCGAATCAAAAGGGAAAATGAGGGAAAAGGAGAGGAAAACGTCATGACGTGAGGGTGGGTTTGGGGGAAGAGAGAGAGAGAGAGAGAGAGAGAGAGAGAGAGAGAGAGAGAGAGAGAGCCAGTTCTCTTTGGCGACTGGGAGAACCACGCGGTCTATTATCCGCTACGGAGTCAGAAAGAAGACCCCGCTTGTAAGCCGGGCCTCTTCTCGTTCGCTTGTCTGTCACAGGGCCAGACAAATCGCTGTAAACAGTTCGTCATTTGTGGTAAATGAACGCGGAGTGTTCATGAGAGCTTTTGAAAAGTGCTATGGTGTGATATGTTGTCCTTCGGCTGGGCCGATCGGTGTGTTTTTTGTTAAGCGTTTATTCCCGGTGTTGTGCAGCTTCTGTTGTGAAAGTGCAACAACAGCAGCTTGTCAGTATTGTCGTAATGCGCATTATACCTTTGTTATTTGACGATCAGTGATACGTCCTTTGTAATGAAGATTTTGTTTTGCGTGTGTGTGTGAGGTGGCCGATCGGTGTTGATCACACGCTGACTACCTATGAAGATTGAAGGCATGCCGTTGAATACTTATTGGTGTTGCAACCTCAGAGGAAGGTTGACGTGCCGCCTTGGCGCATAGGGATCAATAAGGTTCAAAATAGTGGTTATTCAGTTTCTTGAGGAAAGAAGACGAAATTGGCAGTGCCGATTGCTTACCGAACACTGCTGTGTCAAGATGACCTGGGAATGAATGACTGTGGTAGTTTGTGACAGTGAAACTGCATAGGTTCTTATGTGGTGTTTGTTTTCCTTACATGCTTAGGTCAGTAGGTACTATTATTATGTGACTAAATGATTTAAGGTAGGCCTCATGTGAAATACCTCTTGTTTATAACCGGTGCGCATTTACCGTTATTATGCTCATTTATGATATTGTAATATTACATGCCATCACGGCCAGGAGTGATTAAACATTCAGAATGCATTGTTAAAGCCACCCAATGTATTTTATCGGCACATGTGTTGTGAGTGCTAAGAAATATCCTTTCCCCCAAACGTTGAGAAATGTCAACCGTAGAGATGCTGAGTATGGATTTATTTAGTCCCCCCTCTCTCTTTTCCCCCCCGCTCTTGATCGTACTTCCCATAGGCCGATAGACGTCCACTGATTAGCGTGATGAGAACGGGCCAGAAAAGCTTGTTTGAGGCACCTTCAGTGTTGGTGAGGTGGGTGGAAAGGAGATCTTTTTGTTTCAGCAGTGATATTGAAATGCTACCTGGCAACTGAGCAGGTGAATCGGATGTTGGGGGATGGGTGGCTGGGGGTTGGCGGAAGAGAGAGGGAGGGGGCTGCCAAGCGAACGACATTGCCAGACGCAAAAGTCACCGACCCGGTTTTCTCAAGACCATAGTTGTCTGCGGACGAACTTTTGGGGGAAGTCAACTGCTCGTTATTTTACCGTACTCTGATGCGACTATCAACTTTGTATGCGACGAATAATACACAATAAATAGGTAATGAAATAAGTAACATTAAAAAAATAGCAGCCGGGATAATGACCTAAACTTGCTCGAAATTCTGGTATGTCGTATGACGTCATAAGGGAAAACGAGTTCTTCATTTAGTCCCAGAAATGTCCGGAAAACAGTTATGTAATGTATAAGTAATTTAGTGTCATACATAAGATTCTGATAGTCATAGTTATATTCATCAAAAGTTTAAGTGATTTAAAAAAAATCTGAAATTGCATGCAGTAAGTTTTGGTTAAATAAGTTACCTGCCTAAAGGGTCATCAGATTATACATTTCAACGCCAGAGCATCGTATAGTAAAGCTTTTCAGCTGAAATAAAGCCCAGCGAGTTATACTTACTTAAGTCGTCTTTCGCGTCATGGTCGCATCAGCCAAAAAGGCTTTGGCATCCGAGGAGGGGTTACTCAAGAAACTGCTTCTCCTGCACAAATGCAAGATTGCTTGGGACAGGAGCTTCGGTCAACAGATTTAAAATGATCTTGTTCTGTGACTGGAGGTTTGGCTTTCTACTGTAGTACGGATAATCAATAGCACGTAATCATCAGCATTATTACTTGCCTCGGTATCACTATTTTGACGCAGAATTTTCGTTTTTATGAAGATACGTAGATAGATGAACACCATTTTGACATACATATGTCTGTCTATAAGTAATTCCGTCTAATAAAAGGAGCCCAGAAAAACGCCAAGATATATTTTGGCGTCATAATGGGCTCCTTTTATTATATATATATATATATATATATATATATATATATATATATATAGTATATATATATGCGTGCGTGTGAGTCGATTTGGGTTAACTTTATGAGTTTTTGGGACCGGTTTGGTCGAATGGAATCAGTGCTGGGGTTTGATAACCTTTTTGGGAGAAACATTTAGACTCCCTTTGGTTTCCTTTGAACTTATCTGATCGATACCTAAGGTCAGAGGGATCACTCGTGCCTTTATACACGCGTGTTCGGGAGGGAAAATATTGGATTGAGCCTATTTCTATTTTCTGAGTCAAAGATCTCTCTCTCTCTCTCTCTCTCTCTCTCGGGCTAGCAACCTCATTCTGGACTCTAGCTGAGAACCGGAAAGTCAACATGTTTGAGATACACCTCCATGCAAGTAAAACAGCCTATTACACTGTAAATAATACACCTACTCTCTCTCTCTCTCTCTCTCTCTCTATATATATATATATATAATATATATATATATCCTCCAGATATTACGTATCTCTCTCACTCTCTCTCTCTCTCTCAGTGAACGTGAAAGGTGAGATTATATAATCTATCTCGGCAAAGTTCTTCATTCGTGAGCTTTATGTAGAGTTTGCGTGTCTGGTTTGCCCCCCACCCCACCTCCCTCCCTTCTCTCTCTCTCTCTCTCTCTCTCTCTCTCTCTCTCTCTCTCCGAGGTCAGGTACAAGGTCATGGAACCTGGATCCAGGTCAGTCATCAAATAAAATTATATCCTCTCTTCTGCATACATGCGCATGTGCATATACATGTACACACAGGCGCGTTGGTACACACACACACACACACACACACATATATTAGTGTCTGCCTCTGTTTCATACAGTGTTCATAAAGTCCCAGTACCATTACAAGTATTTATTGCTCAGAATGGTACTGGGACTTTATGGACACCCTGTATAAAAAGTATATACATCACATTCACGCATAGCTGATTTCTCCAACAATTCTTGAATTCTCTGGTTTGATTTACGAGGAAAATCGTTTTCACATTATTGGGGTTATATAATATATTCTCCACAGGAATTGGGAATATCAGAAAGATCTGTCCTTTGATTCGTGTAAGATCAACTAACTCAGTTCCATAAACGGGAATTACTAAAACAGAACAGTATTTATCAAAAATACATCTAAAGATATAGTGAATTTGTATATTATTTGTATATTTAGGAGGAAGTATACATTTTGTATAAACTCTCACGAGAAGTTTTACATGCACTTTAACGTGAATTTATACACACACACTATAATGAATTTGTATATTTTTATTTTTATATTTTTTTATTTGTACATTTGTATATTTTTATTCGTATATTTTTGTATTTGTATATTTTTATTTATAAATTTTCACGAGAAGTTACTCTCTCTCTCTCTCTCTCTCTCTCTCTCTCTCTCTCTCTCTCTCCCCCAAGCATGGAGAGTTAATCACACTTTAGGTCGTTAGGTGCGCAAGGTCGTGGGTCATAATGAGACCTGAAAGCCATTCGATTAAGTTTCCCTTCAAATACCCACCCTCGATAGGATTATAAAGTTAATGTGTAAACTTGTCAGTATATTTGAACGCGTCTATTTCAAACTCTCATTATTATTATTATTATTATTATTATTATTATTATTATTATATTATTCTTATTTATTAAAAGTTATTGCTGCCTCAGCTGCATTAATTTTATATATGATCTTCTCAATTTTCTTAATTATGATGTTCTCAGTTTTAAAGAGGTATATAGATTTTGATATCTAAACAGACAGGTCGTGATCCGACCTCCAGCTTACTCGGGGCACATGCTCAAATCTACGGTCAAATAGCTCGTCGTTTCACCTACGAAAATCAAAATGAATGTGCTATATTTTATTAGAAATAAATGTTCTATATACCGCTTAACATGCACATTACTTATTTTTTTACATTTTCATTCTAATAAAAAGATCATATATATCCTTTCCTAAAAATCCTGTATCTATAACTCTGTGCGAAATGCTTTTTTCAGACATTTTTAGGCTTTTACATAGGGCTTTCCTAACCCCCTTTAACAAGAACAACATCAGCAACAAGTAGTTTGTGGGCTTACTCCCCGAGTAAGCGAAAATATTTACCTACACAGCTAACAAAAAAAATCGAAAAAAGAAGGTAGTGATACAAGGCGCTTAAGAGTAGCGTTACATTCAGCATTTCATCTGTTTCGTATGCGCGGCTTATGGCAACAACAAACTGTTTTTGTATGAACAACGTTTGGCAACACTCAAGGCCCATATGACCACCTCGGTAGCGCGTACTATAAGGGACATAACTTTAACCTTGGTATTATC
>NC_061088.1:1570783-1578283 GCF_015104395.2 Macrobrachium nipponense | reverse complement strand
ATTCTGGTAAGTAATAAGTATATATACAGGAACAGCTTTATTTACCTATGTAATGCCTGTCATGAAAAATGTTGACAAGCAAGCACCTGTACTTGTTACTAGTATTAGTGCCTCAGTGGCGTGGTTGGTATGGTGTTTGCTTCCCACCTCGGTGGTCGTGGGTTCGATCCTCGGCCATTCCATTGAGGAGTGAGAGGTGTGTATTTCTGGTGATAGAAGTTCACTCTCGACTTGGTTCGGAAGTCACGTAAAGCCGTTGGTCCCGTTGCTGAATAACCACTGGTTCCATGCAACGTAAAAAACACCATGCACACAAACAAAACAAATCACTCGGGTAGTAAGCCTGCAAAATATTTTGTTTTTGTTGTTGTTCTTGTTGGGGGCTAGGAAAGGTCTATGGAAAAGCCTAAAAAGGTCTGAAAAAGGTGTTCCGCGTCGAGTTAATGATACAGGAATTTTAGGATAGGATAATTGTGGTTTATTTATTAGAATGATGTAAAACAACTAATGTGCATGTTAAATAGTGCAGAACAATTATTAATAATAAAATATAGCACATTGACTTTAATTTTCGTTGGTGAAACAACACGCTATTTGACCGTAGATTTTAGCACGCTCTGTGAGTAAGCTGGAGGTCGGATCATGCCTTGTTAATGTTTTGTGAATTACAAAAATTATAGTGGCTTTGGTATTCATGATGAATTATTTAATTGCAATCAAAGCACAACGACAGGGAGGGTAAAGCGTTCATTTGAATTAGATTGTGTTTTATTTCCCATTTTTTTATTTTGACTAATAATTAGGAGATTTAAAAAAATTAATTAAAAAGTTACGACAGGAAGGGTAAAGCTTCCAATTTAATTAGATTGTATTGTATTTCCCATTTTTCATTTTGGAAAATAATTAGATTAATAAAAACTTGTTAGTTAAAAAGGGCTATTACTTCTTGCATAGTTTGATTAATCATATTCTCTGTCTGTTCTGATAGTGTACGTCAAAACTAGTCGAATTAAATTTTTAAACAAATTTTTGAATGCCTAAAAAAAAATTTAGAATGTCTATAAACATTTTTTGTTTTCGATAGCTTGAAAAAATGTTCGAATGTCTAATACAATTTTTCGAATGACTAGTAAAATATTCGATTGTCTAAGAAAAATTTTCGATTGTTTGAAAAAAAATTTCAATTGTGAAAAAATTTCCAGTCTAAAGAATGTTCAAATGTCTAAAAAAAATTATTGAACGCAAAACATTTTTCGAATATCTAAAAAAATATATTGAATGTCTAAATGAATTTTTTCGAATGTCTAAAAAAATTTATGAAAGTCTAAAAAATATTTGTAAATAGTTACTTTTTCAGTCGATTCCGAAAGATTGAAAAAAATCTTAGACAGATCAAAAAGCTTTATTGTCTTTCAAAGTTATGTCATATTCTCGGTCTCTCTGTATGTATAGAACAGCAAGATGTAAGACGCGTCATGCTTATGATATGCACGAATAATATGACTCAGTAAATGGGTTATCCATATGCAGCCAATTACTGCAGTGAGTTGTGGTAGGAGTTTGAGTATATTTCTGTTATTTGTAGAGAGAGAGAGAGAGAGAGAGAATCGTTTCGTAAAAGATAATAACTATGTAAATTGGAAGGAAACAGAGAGAGAGAGAGAGAGAGAGAGAGAGATTGTTTCGAGAGATAGATGATGTATTTGAGAGAGAGAGAGAGAATTGTTTCGTAGAGAGAGATGTAATTGAAGACAGAGAGAGAGATTGAGTAGAGATAGCTATGAGAGAGAGAGAGAGAGAGAGAGAGAGAGAGAGAATTGTTTCGTAAAAGATAATAGCTATGTAATTTAAAAGGAGAGAGAGAAATAGGTTAGTAACGGAAATATAAAAGACAACAGCTCTGTAATTGAAAGAAGAGAGAGACGAGAAAGTAAAGAGAGAGGAGAGAGGAGAGGAGAGAGAGACGAGAGAGAAAGAAATGGTTTACGTAACAAATAAAAGATAATAGCTCTGTAATTGAAAGGCGAGAGAGAGAGAGAGAATTAGCTCTGTATTGAAAGGAGAGAGAGAGAGAGAGAGAGAATTATTACCTTGAAGTTAAAGATAATGGTTTTGTAATTGAAAGGAGAGAGAGAGAGAGAGAGAGAGATGTTACGTAACAGATAAAAGATAACAGCTATGTAATTGAACGTATATATATATATATATATATATATATATATATATATATATATATATAGAGAGAGAGAGAGAGAGAGAGAGAGCGAGAGAGAGAGAGAGAGAAAGAGAGAGAGAGAGAGACTATAACAACCGTATCATGTCAACTGCCCATGTAATCAGGAAAATCAAGGCCTTTATCATGGTTTTCTCGTTTCCTCTTTTATTGCTTGCTCTAGTTTGCTTTTAGCAAACGCAGCGGCCGAAACCAGCAGCTTTGCCTCTCTCTCTCTCCTTTCCTCTCTCGTCAGTCTATCATTCCCCCCACCCCCTACCCCCTACCCCGCCCTTGTCCTGAAATACCCTATTGTCAGCGGTAATCTTCTGCCATTTATCGAGGACTATGCATGGTGGAGGCACGTAACTGAATGTTTCCATATGGTACCCAAGATCGGCTACCTTACTCGTGTGCATCATATATATATATATATATATATATATATATATATATATATATATATATATATATGTGTGTGTGTGTGTGTGTGCGTGTGTGTGTGTGTGTGTGTCTTAATAATGACAGTAGATGCACATACCTTCATTAAATAAGCGAATACCACAGGAAAATGGTAGGCAGAAATCCAAGAGCTTTCGTCTTTGCTAAGACATCGAAAGCGCTGGGATTTCTGCCTATCATTTTCCTGCGGTATACGCTTAGATATATATTATATATATTATATATATATATATAATATATATAATATATCATATATATATATATATATATATATCTCCATAAATGCCCCGTATGATCGTATCACTATGTAAAACTTTTTTTTTTTTTTACATATATATATCATTCGGTGACATATATATAGGTTGTTATACATGCGTTAAGTGTCATATATAAGCAGCGCTTTTAATAAAATGACTATACTGTAGATTTTACGTATCGGGGACGGCGGTGGAATTTACTGATAGATTTTACCGTTTTTATGTGATGGGAGCTGCCAGTGCAATTTGTGGGGTAGCGTTATGGGTGGGGCATTGCATATATATATATATATATATATATATATATATATATATATATATATATATATATATATATATATATATATATATATATATATATATATATATATATATGTATATAGCTACATATACATATTCGTCTTTTATTATTTTTTCACTTATATTTTATGGATATAACGTGTGATTCAGCGCCTCAGTGGCGTGGTCGGTATGGTGTTGGCATGCCACCTTGGTGGTCGCGAGTTCGATTCTCGGGCATTCCACTGAGGGATGAGAGATGTGCATTTCTGGTGATAGTTGACTCTCGACTTAGTTCGGAAGTCACGTAAAGCCGTTGGTCCCGTTGCTGAATAACAACTGGTTTCATGCAACGTGAAAACACCATACAAACAAACAAACGTGTGATTTATGTAGTGGGTGATCATAAAAAAAAATGAATGAAGTAACTGATGGTTTTTTGTGGAGTAGTGAATATCATCCTATCTGCCACTCTCATTTTGTCATCCTTTCTACAGTAAGTGAGATTCATGAAGGTGATTTTTTTGCTTTCCTGATTTTACCCATCCGATTTCCGTAAAGTTTTTTTTTATATATAACTTTCTAGTATCGTTTTTTTCTGGAAAGTTTTCCATAGTTTTGCCGTAAATATCAATTTTTTGTTCCTGGTTAATTTCTTCAAAGTTTTGGAATAGATTTTCTTTAATACTTCGTAGGAAAATAATCTTTGGTTTTTCCTATAGCTAATTTTTGCAGGTTCAAGATAATTGTTCGTTCAAATTTTGTAGATTTCCTTCGCTAATTTATGTAAATCTTAGGAACGAATTTGCAAGAATTATTTAAGCGAAGTCGGTGAAAAAATTCAAGAATTTTCGAATCGCCAACAAATGCGCCGAGGTTTCTTCTGCGCAATCGAGTTTTCTGTACAACGTAGAGTACTGTATAAAACCATCAGCTACGACCGATAGTGCTTCAGTTGCTTCCTAGATGTGGTAGAGTGAGGGTGTGCCCCCACGCCTCCCGAAAGCGCTGCCAGATGCACGATCCATGGCTAACTTTAACCTTTAATGAAATAAAGATTACTAAGGCTAGAGGGTTGCAATTTTGTATGTTTGATGATCGGAGGGTGGATGATCATCATACCAATTTGCAGCCGTCTAGCCTCTGCAGTTTTTTTTAGATCGGGGGCGGACAGATAAAAGTGCAGACGGACAGGCAATGCCGTCACAATGGTTTTCATTTCAGAAAACTTGAAGGTTGACCAAGTTTATCCCTGAAGTACTTACGAATTATTATGTAGACGAAATAGTCTTGTTGTGACGCGAAATCATTAAATCAATCAATCAATGCTTCGCTACTGTATGTCGTGTCACCACCAAATCAGAGTCCATCGATTAACGGTAGATAATATAAAACTGGTAGAATGTACTGCTCAGGGCGGTAGATTTTCGCACGCTTACCAGTTTCTACCAACGCGTAGGACCTATTTTCTTCTCTACCAGTTTCTACTAAAACACCTACCTATTTGCCTGTACGCAAACTTATGCATTACTAACTCACCTATGACTCCCAGGCCTCGCTGTGACCTACTGCCGCTCGTATGAAGATTTGTTTTGCCTATTAGCTAGATAAAATAAGCTAAACCTGTCACAAATGTTCATAAATAATTCGTATAAAATTAATTATTCTCACATTGATCAACTACTCAGCATACGATAATATTGAACTTATTCTCATCTTTTATACATAACACATATTGAATTATCTGTTTGTTACATATATGACATAGTATACAGAGTAACATGCTTATTTACAAGTGACTGTGTATTATGTATCTGTAATTTATAGTTAGAATATCTATAAAATACAGTATGTATATTTGTATTTTTAATTTAATTACATCGTATACTCTGTAAGCGCATTATTAAAAATACAGCATAGATGGTGTATATATATATATATATATATTATATATATATAATATATATATATATATATATATATATATATATATATATCTACATTGTATATATAATGCGTATTTTTACATATGAAACGTATATACATGTTGCAAGTTACATATTCTAATATATAATATATATATATATATATATAATATATATATGTATATGATATATATATATATATATATATATATATATATATATATATATTATATATACATAATATTTATTCATATATTTTCATTTGAATACGAGGTGTATTTTCATAAGCACTACTTAACATCTAACGTTGGACATATCGTAAAGAACAAATTCACTTATTTTTCCTCTATTACAGAATCCGTAGTGCACTGAATTAATGTTTAAATTACTCGTCTTATAGATGTGTTAATTTTAGTACTCAAATTTCATTACTTTACGTCCCATTATTCATTCTTTCGCTATTTAGTCATTCAGAATCAAGGACGTGATTTTATAATCTATTTTAGAAGTGACTGTCAAGCTGTGGAATTTATGAAGAATTTTGTGGTATACTCGACCAAGCATGCGTTATGTCATATCGTTATTACTATAGTATAAGCTTTAAGAGTTTGTAGGTATTCACTTGGCTCTCTCTCTCTCTCTCTTCTCTCTCTCTCTCTCTCTGTGTGTGTGTGTGTGTGTGTGTGTGTGTGTTTGTGTGTATGTGTGTGTGTGTGTGTGTCTGTGCGCTTAGGTCTGGATTATAATAATTCTGTACGGGAATGTCTGTGTATTGATATTTTGACTCTTTGCCTGGGTCAGTGCCTGATCCGTGTTGTGTACACACACAACCACACACCACACACACACCACACTACACACCACACACACACACACACACACATATATAAATCTATATTATATATATACGTATATAATATATATATATATATAATAATATATATTCTATATAATATTAATATATAGATATATATATCGTATATATAAATCTAATTATATATACTACACACCCAACATACACACACCACCTGCATTTCGTATGATTCCAGATCTCTCTCACTCACGCAGTCTCTACATTTGCCAGATTCCAACAAGTTCCGTTTCGTCTTTCGCTCTGGAATGTTGTATGCGCAGTTCGACCGCAGAACATTTCATCTTGCAGAAAAAAGTAACAGAAAAAAAAAAAGGTAAAAGTTCCTGTCAGAATTGGTGTCTTGGCATTGATAAAAAGTTGTACCCTATTTAGCGAGTTCCGGTTCAAGGCTTTGTACTATACGAAGATATTTTTTACGAGATTATTTTTTTTTCGAACTGAAAAACCATTTACCTTATTTTACTCCTTATCTTATTGGACTTCCTTTTCGTTTTTATATGCATTTTTATTTCATTTTGCAAGGAATTTTTTTTTAACGTTTATTCGAGAAACCATTTCCCATATTCAACTCTTTATCTTGTTGGCCTTCGCTTTCCATTTTTCTCCTTTTGTCCCCGCAGGGGGTTAGTGCCGTCAGTGCACCTCATGCGATGCACTGTAGGCATTACGTGAAGTTCTTTGCAGCGTGCCTTCGGCCCCTAGTTGCAACCCCATTCGTTCCTTTTACTGCACCTCCTTTCATATTTCATTTCTTCTATTTTATTTCCACCCTCTCTAACAGTTGTTCAATAGTGCAACAGCGAGGCTTTCCTCCTCTTACATCTTCCAAACCTTTTACTGTCAATTTCCGTTTCAGCGCTGAATGACCTCATAGGACCCGGTGCTTGGCCTTTGGCTTAGGTTTTATATTCAATTCATGTCTCCTTTTGTGGCTTGTGAATTTTATTTTTTTTATTGCCATATCGTCTCCATTTTCCCGTTTTTTTTTTTTATTTCAGTTCTTCTGTGATTTTTTTGTTATTTCCCCTTCGTGATTTGTATAATATACATTTTTTTTTTTAAAGAGGCGAGCCCGTTTCTTTCTCCGAATTTCAACCTTCGCTTTTACCCACTAATTATTTCTCGTAGTATTCGTCCCAAACAGGGTTAAGGGCAATTTTTTTTTTTACTTTTCCTTTTTTTTCCTTTTTTGTCTACGCATAAGAAAATTTGGCATAGATATGGTCGGACGGGTTAACAAGCACCTGTGTTGGTATTTCACCACTTTTCCTTAAATTTAATGTTTCTGCATTTTTAATATCTTGTGCGAAACGCATTTATTATTATTGTGGAATAATAAGAGTTGCAGCGACTGTTGTTGTTATTATTATTATTATTATTATTAGGTATTATTATTATTGAAAAAAGAAACCGACAAGATTATGGAGTATAACTCGTTTACTTGTAAATATTTACATAGTATTAACACTCAAGTGTTAATATATGTAAATA
>NC_061088.1:1548283-1565783 GCF_015104395.2 Macrobrachium nipponense | reverse complement strand
TATTATGTTTCCCTCCTCCTCCTTCTCCTTCTCATTATACCCCTCAGCATTTAATTTTTCTTTAAATCTCGCAAGATCTCATACGTCGCATTAGCGTCTCTCTCTCTCTCTCTCTCTCTCTCCTCCTCCTCCTCCTTCGTCTTCTTCTTCTTCGTCTTCTTCTTCTTGTTCTTGTCAGGATTTTGTCTGTCTTCCAAAGGATTATCTTGAATTGGACATCGTTTCCTCCAACCTCTCCAGATCGCATACGTCGTATTAGCTTCTCTCTCTCTCTCTCTCTCTCTCTCTCTCTCTCTCCTCCTCCTCCTCCTATGTCCCTACTGGATGGTGTGACCCTGGCGACAAGGGCCTGGCTGCCAACATAGCCCGAAGCTTTGCCAAGGACGTATTAAGATATAGATGGCTCACATGACCCGATTTCTTTCCCAGCCTCTCTGTCTTCTTCTTCTTCTTCTTCTTCTTTTTCTTCTTCTTCTTCTTCTTCTTCTTCTTCTGACCAAGGGGTCCGTTTTCTTCAAGAGTGTAAAAAAAAAAAAAATAAAAACAACTAAGGCAAAAAAAGTCATCAAGGCTAAAATGCCCATTAGTTTTTTTACCTGTACTACTTTCTTGAGCTTCAGTAATTGCTTTTTTCTCTTCAGACTTTATATCCGTGCTGAGTGAAAGTTTTTTTATTTTTTAGATGAGGTTACTCATTCTTTTTTTGAAATTTGTCCTTTTTTTTTTTTAAATGAAAGTTTATGAACACCTTAAAATAAGCTGGTTTATATTATTTTCTGAGATGACATTTCTGTAAGATAATAGTATTTGATGCTGACCTGTAATGTTATTTTTAAGATTATATTGTAGTCTTTACTCATACATTCTCTTTATTTATATTTTAAGAATTATTTTTTAAAATAAAAATATATGAACACTTAAAAAAAATCAGCCTATTTATATTATTTTGTAATCTGACATTTCTGTGTCCCGGAGAGTATGTATTGTAGAATTTGACGCTGACCTATAATATACCTTTTCCTTATTATTATTAATATGTTTTTTGGAGTTTCTCTAAGTATGGTCAGATCTAATCTTGGTGTTTTTCATTTTCCTTTTTTCAAGGCTGTTTATACCAACTCAAGGACTACTTGTTTTTTTCTGACGTTTAATCGGGAATGACCAAAACACCAAAAATGTTTTCTGCAGTTTTTCCTTCTGTTGGTCATATCACCTGTTTTGTACAATTGTTTTCGCTTACTCGTGGAGTAATCCTACAAACTACTTTGTTGTTATTCTTGCTGTTGATATTATTGAAGGGGGGGGGGGGGGGCGGTTAGGAAAGCCTATAAAGGTCTGAAAAAGGTGTTTCGCGTTGAGTTAAAACTACAGGAATTTTAGGATAGGATACGATTTATTTATTAGAATGAAAATGTAAAAAATAAGTAATGTGTATGTTTACTTTTATATTATATTATTACGTTGCAGTATTAAACCTAGTTTAAGTAAATATCAATGGAAATGAAAGAAAAAAAAGTCATTCTGAGCAGAAAATGGTTTTTGAACCTATACATTCTAAGGCTCCGTTCGTCGTTGATGTGAATTTTTAAAATAACTGTTATCATTGAACGGCCAATTAAAGTGGTGTGCGAATGTCTGGGTCAGTGTTGCCCACTGTAGGGTAATTGCCCTACGCGTAGGGTAATCTGAGCAAAATCTTAAGACAGCAGGGCAATATTTTCAAGCGTAGGGTAATTGTAACAAAGTAGGTTTAGATCAATATGCTTATTAGTATTCATGATATTGTATATAAACATAATTATTATCATAGCCGCAGAATGTTGGGTCATTTACAGTTATGTAGGGTAATTTCTCTTCTCCTGTAGGGGGCGTAGGGTTAGAGGGGTTGACATCACTGGTCGGAGTGAGTAGTCAGGGATATGAGTGGGGGGAGGGGGTGATGGAGCTGCTCAGTTTACTTGCTACTCTGAACAGTCTCGCTTTTCCGAAAAGAAAAGTGAGCGTGCCCGGGTTACGAGTGAAAAAATAGCCGGATTCATTTTGAGAGCAAGCGTTCCAGTAATGTGGAATATGCAGATATGATGTTTACTGATGGGTTTTGCAACAGTCCCATTTCTAGATTACACTGTTGTGAACTCCGCTGTTATACGAAACAAGGAAATCGGCGATTAGGCCGATATGAATAAAATACCTCCAAATCAAATATACTGGGCAAAGGGGAAAAATGCAGGCATCGTTGAAACCTTCTCACTCTCCGTCAGTGGCATTCACTGGACTCCGATAATAAAGGAAAGAAAAGCAAACAGTGGAATCTCCCTCCTTCAAAGATACAGGCCTATTCATTCAACACCGATCAAAGATTTAAAACGTATTATCAAATCATCTCCCGTTCTCCTTCAGTCAAAGTAAAAACACGCACCTATGTAAACACTTTCGTCTCTGCCAGATTAAAAATAATGGTAACATTATGGAAAATTAACTTTCTTCATTCTTTCCTGTCAAAGAGAGCCAATCCAAAGCGGTAAAAAAGCTGACATTGTTCAAAGTACAGTACCCTCCCTACCTGTAGTCCCTTGTCATCATGATTACTGTCCCTATCTATTCAGCGAAAGTATAGGCCTAGTCCTGACTCCTGACTCAACAATTCCGTAAAGCTAATCATTAAAATTAATTACATGAAGTCTGTTCAGAGGCGAATTACTAGTTGAAGGGAAAGTAATGTTACATTTTTCAATAACCTGCAAGAGAAAATCACAATTCATTAGTCTAGCAGTTGAGTTGCCTAACATGTTTCATCAACACCGCCCCCCTCTCCCCGTATATCTGTGATTAATCCGACATCTCGTACGCACCAGCTTGCTTGCCCGTTTAATGATAACGGTTATTTAAAAAAAAAAATCACCTCCCGGACAAACGAAGTCTTAAAATGTACTTGTTCATAGAACATTTTCTGCTCAGAGTGACTTTCTTTCATTTCCCAAAATATTCGCATAAACTATTGTTGCACACTGTATATTAATGATACTATTGCCTTATTCATTTTTTCGTTTCATTTATCTCTCTCGCTCGTGTATGGTCTCATATGGTTGATATTGTAGTTGCGTTCAGAGAGAGAGAGAGAGAGAGAGAGAGAGAGAGAGAGAGAGAGAGAGAGAGAGAGAGAGTCCCCATGACGGAAATCGAACAACATTGTCTTCATGTAGACGAAAACTTTACAATAAGGCCTTAAGTATTAGATTAAAGACAAAACTTTGGAAGAAGAAGAAGAAAGGCATAGAGTGAAAAACAGATGGATAACCTTGTGCTACAACGAGAAAGCAGACGATGTTTAACCACACATTGATTGTCAACTAAAGCCTACATGGGCTTAAGTATAAGCCTAGCCATCATTTTTCGTAACATAACTCAAAATGAGTTGGTTTGCTCTATAATATTCCATATCTTAAAAAAATTATTATTTTTTTTTTTAAAACAAAAGGATCCGAAACTTTCGGAGTTAAGACAGTAAGCTGAAATGCAGCTGATCTTAATGATCTATCTCCATTAACTCGTGACTCCCTGACTGAGGCTGATTGAATCAGGGTCGAGTCGAGCTGACAAAATGACCATAGATTCCACCCAAAATTACCCTGTTTGCTTCAAAATTACCTTAGATTACCCAAAGTTTATATATATATATAATATATATATATATATATATATATATATATATATATTTATGCAATCAGGCAGCCAATCAGTCAGACTGATTGGCTGCCTGGAGAATCGTAGTACGATGTGTTGCTTTATTGACCATTGGCAGAAAAGTGGGAGGGGCTTCATTTCAAACAGTAGAAACGGTTAAAACTTAAAAACGAACTATATAGGTAGCTAGGCCCATATCCTGTAATCACCGCCTCTCATTTTCAGATTCTGTGAATCAGTTAGTGGTAAGGAAATAAACAGTAAGTGAAGTAAATATTAAAAACTCCAAAACATGAGCGGCATAGAAGAAGTTGCCGCTGCGGCGGTCAGCGGCGTGGAAAAGATAGCAACTGCGACGGTGGAGAACGTGGCGTCCACGCTGGACACCGTGACCAGCGTCGTGGAGAACGTCTCCAGCGTCGTGGACTCAGTCGCCTCGACGGACCCCCTCGAGTTAGCCGGCCAGCTGGCCAGCGACGTCGCCGCCACGGTTGCTTCCACGGAAACCGGCCGAGAGGCTCTCCACATGGCCGGGTCCGCTCTTGAAGGGGCTGGACAGATCCTAGAGGGGGCGGGGCAGGCCCTCAAGGAATTGCCTGGCGTGGCCGTCCAGGAAACCAAACCCAAAAGTAAGACTTTGGTGGTGGGATTGCCGGCGGTTTTTTGCCTTGGACTCGGTGACCGTGTCAGAACGAGCGCTTTTATTGGCATCTTTTAACATCTCGACACCTAAATGCATCAAGTAGTCTGTATAATTTTTATTACATAATTTGTGCCAAATTGAATGACACATAATCGTCCAAGGGAGGTCACTTGGTCACGAAAATTTCTTTTGATTTTGACACAAATCTTGGCTACGTGGTGCATTTTTGGGCTGAAAAAGTGTTAAAAGATTTTATATATCGTTCTCGTGTTTGACACCGTCTCAATAGATGAGTGTTTTTTTGCTTGTGTAAATAGTTTGCACTGACCTGGTGGCTGTCTGCTTTGGTAATGTAAAATTTGAATTTTTGTAACTACCACTGGCAGTTGCCTTGGAAGAGTTTTTGAAATTTTTTCATACATAAACGTCTGTTAGCTGCGCTGTCTTGTTAGTGAACGTGAAGAGTCCATAGTGTGTCACGTTTGAAGTGTTAGTGCAGTGTGAACCGTGAAATAGCAAGGTATATAGCATCTTAAGCTCTTAGCAGTGCATCCGCCGGTACGGGAATGATTTCAAACTAACAGCACTGGGGATGCGAAGCCTTATCTAGACCTAGACCTATAGTAGCTCATTACTAACGCATATAAACTCGATTTTTGCTTGTTTTTTGTTTTAATATTTAGCAATTACCTTGGTAGATGTGGGGAGTGCATGAGGGAAACATCCTTTTTATTGTTAACACCTTTGCTATTGATGCCTTTTAACATTGTGGAATTTTTGGGGGGTTGTTGTCTAGCAGAACTTTGTTAACATGCTTCTATTGAATGATATATTTCCTATGTTGTTCTGGTTTAGAATGATATTCCAGGCTTCCTTTAGCCTTCAAGGAGCTACATATGTGATCACGTTTCAACTACATGGCTGTAACTGTATAGTAGGACTTTGTGATAGACAGTTGACGAGGAATTGCATAGTTTGTGTCTTAGACATTTGACGAGAAACCGGACAGACACAGACATTACTTTCATTCCATCTAGTTGATGGTCTCACACATCCACTAGGCAAGTAATTATATTATAACATAACAGAGAATATGCTCTAATTTGTTTTGTTATATCATTACACCGCGTTCTCTTAAGTGGGTGACTAAGGAGAGGTCATGCTACACCAGAACGAATCGGTATATCACAGTCGATTCTTAAAGTAAAAATTATCTGTTGGTTTGGAGAATCCAGAGTTATTATACGCCAGGCTTCTGAGACGCTACACAGGAAACTGCTTAGGCCTAATCACAGTAGCGAAGCGCACTCCCCCATCTCATCCACCGTTAGGAATTAAATCTCTTCGCTTCTACCCTGTTTTAAACATTGATCATCTTTAGAATATCTATTTTTAAACTCATCATTCATTTCAATTGCATTTTTCATTAATTCTCGCCACAGCGAGTACTTGCCTGCATTTTGAGATTTCATATTCCATGTCATTCCACTGTAGTCTCATACTGTCATCTCTTCAACCTACTTCTTCGTCCGCACCTCCCTCTGCAACTTCCAGTTCCCTCATATATTATTTAACTTCAAGAAAGTGCTAGAATTCTTTCAACTTCATACTTGCAGAAGTTTAAAAACTACCACTATCCTTTTTTAAACTCATTTCCAGGAGTTAGACTCTCCGTTCCCAGTTATAATGAGGGATAAAATCTACTCCACTTGCGGCAGTTGACTTGACAGTATTGATTCTCATGCAGAGATTTGCAGATGTCAGCTTTCTTAGATTATTGATTCTCACTGGAGGGTACTGCATATGTCAACCTTATGGTGGTGATCATAGTTGCTATATCTTCAGATAAATGCGGCAGGATTCAGCGTTTTAGATGATTCATATAACAATACAAATGTTTAATATTTTAAGCGGTGAGTTTTGTGGTAGAAGCAGTGCGAATAGGTTTTAGGTAATGATTCTCTTTTCAAGAAATAGAATGTCAAGTATTTAAGTAATGGTTCTCGTAGATTAATAGTTTTCAAGATATATTGTAGGGTAGTTAGTTCATCCACAGTCAGCCTAACCTGACAGTCTTTCTGTTATTAGTACATTATGTCATGAAAATTACCTGCTTATTTATTTAAATACCTAGCAGGAAGACTTATCAATAAACAAACGCCTTTCCAGGAAATTACTCTACCTATCTGAAGTTAAATTATGGAACCCTTTAATTTCTTCATATGATTTTTGTCGGGTTCCCTCTCTCTACCCTCTTGGGGTATCATTGGCCTTATCAGTTATTTTCTCTCCTGATATTATCGGGTTAAGGGGTCAAAGAACCTTTGGCGTAAATATGGTAAGGAAAAAATCGAAAGTGACCTGAAACTGGGAACCCTTAGAAGTAAGAAGCTCTACAAATGTGCAATTATACGCCCACATATATACATATACATATGTATATATAATATATATATATATATATATTATAATGACATGTATATATATATATGTGTGTGTATCATATATATATATATATATATATATATATATCTATATATATATATATATATATATATAAATTCTTCTGTTAAAACAGGATACGTCTCAGGTATAAAAGCCCCATTAAAACATTTTTAAAACTTTAAAACTGTTTTAATGGGCATTTTTTTATACTTAGAGATATATATATATATAAATATTATATATATATATGCACATATTTATATATCATATATATTTGCTATATATATGTGGTACATATAAAGTATTTACATTTAGAAATATACATTATAGACAAGTTTATGCAAATATTTTGGGGAATGAAAGGAAAAGTAATTTTGAGCAGAAAATGTTCTATAAACATGCATTTTAAGGTTTGTTTTGTCGGTGAGAGGAATTTTAAAATAAACGTTACTAAAGTAAGTAAGTGCTGCTTTCACGCCATGGAGATCGGAGTAACCTGGGATGCGTGTGGAGGGGGGCGGGGGCGTAGGGGGGTTGAAGTGACTGAGGCAAGTGGATTGATAGTCTTTTAAATATGATTCTTTTTCATGCAAGTAATTTAATTTGAACAAGTAGCGAACAGCGGTAACATAGGGTTTTACGTTTCAAGTAAGTAGTGTAAATGTTGTTGAGCAACATTCATTTACGAACGTTCAATTCTAGTTAGTTCTGCCTTGCCACCTTCTTCACGGAATTGTTGAACCAGAAATCATGGCTGGTTCTGATGAATAGGTAGCCTACTTTAGATGGAGAAGGAGAGATTTTTAGAAATACGCTTGAAATCTTTGATGGTTAGATGGAGAGGGAGAGATTATGAAAAATACACATGAAATCTTTGATAGGTGTCTAATGAATAAGCGAGCCTACCTTTATTGGACGGGAGATTCAGTTAGGTTTACTTATCTTTTTCTTTTATTTTATCGGTGTCCAATAATTGCCATTGATAGGGAGGGAATCGGATTCAATGATGCATGCATTTTTTGTTCTTCAAAACCTAAATAATACATTTCATTGGACGTGAAAGCAACACTAATGATGACGGTTATTTTAAAAATTCACTCTCGCCGACAAACGAAGCCTTAAAATGCGTACGTTTAGAGAACATTTTCTGCTCAGAATTACTTTTTCTTTCATTCCCTAAAATATTGGCCTAAAATCTGGTGTTACACACTGTATATAAGCTATATTTTCACACACACACAAACATATATATATATATATATATATATATATATATATATATATATATACACACACATTACATATATATATAGTCAAGTATATGTGTGTGTTTTTGCATTCCTTTGTTTAGAGCTTTGATATCATTATCACTTAAGTCATAAGTCAAGTGAGTAGAAAAGCGCTTTATAATAATAATAATAATAATAGTGATAAATATTATTATTACCAAGTAATAACCTTTATATATTTCACAGCTATCATTAGCATTCATATGTCACATTATATTGAACATCCCAACCACCGGCCCTATCCTATTCTCAGTCCTTTTGTCATTGTATCCATTATTATCATTATCACCAGTTTCTTCAGAGTCACTGATCATCCACCACCCTCAAGCCTTCCTCCCTCCAAACCCACATCCCCCACCCACCCACCCCCTTCGATGTCTTCGACGTCATCTTTATCATCAACCTGAGACGTCATTTAAAGACTGAGTCGATAATTCGCTTTTGTCATCAAAATCGTCTTGGCATCATCTGCCGAGATGTCATTAAATATGTCATATCTTTCCTTTCTCGACCCGAATCACCCTCCCCCCCTTCGTCATTATATATGGCCTCTTCCTCGTCATCATCATCATCATCATCACCATCATAATTATCATCGTTATCATTATAATCATCATCATTGTAATCATAATCATCATCAGCATTATCTATCATCATCATTATCATCATCATTATCTTCATCATTATCATCATCAATATCATCATCATCATTATCCTCATCATAATTATCATCATAATTATCTTCATCATAATCATCACTATCATTAACATCATAATTATTTTAGTCATCATTATCATCACCGTAATCATAACTGCCACCGTCATTATCATTATCTTCACCATCATCGTAATCATAAATCACCATCTCTGTCATCATCATTATCATCACCATCACTGTCATCATCATCATCATAATCATTATTATCATTATCATCATTGAACTAAGGAACCTCCGTAAAATATATTTTTGTACAACGCTAAAAATGACTAAGAAAGACTTTCGGATACTGCTCCGTATCCCTCTCATCATTATTATTATTATCATCATAATCATTATCATCATTATCATAATTATTGTAATCATAATCATCATAATCATAATCACCATCTTTGTCATCATTATCATCACTGTCGTTGTCGTCATCACCAATGTCTCATCATCATCATCCTTAAGACCACCACCATTGCCATCATCATCATCGTCATCACTTTCATCATCACCATCACTTCATCAAAGTCGTCATCTCTCGCATCGCCACAATCATCATCATAGTCATCACTTTCATCATCATCTTCTCAGTTATTACTTCATCATCATGACCACATATCTTAATCGTCATCATTGGCGATCATCATTATCATCATCATGGCAATCACTTTCATCAGCATCACCATCATGGTCATCACTTTCATCATCATCATCATTATCATCATCATCATGGTTAGTCACTTTCATCATCATCATCATCTTGGTAATCACTTTCATCAGCATCATGTTAATGACTTTCATCATGGTCATCAGCATCATTATCATCATCATGGTAACCAATTTCAGCATGGTCATCACTTTCATCATCATCATTGTCATCATAGTCATCACAATAATCACAGTCATCACTTTCACCATCATCGTCATATTCATCACTTTCATCATCGTCGTCATGTTCATCACTTTCATCATCATTTTCATCATCATCACAGTCATCACTTTCACCAGCATCATCATCATCACAGTCATCACTTTCATCATCATTATCATCACAGTCATCCCTTTCATCATCACGGTCACCAATTCATCATCATTACCGCATACCATCATCATTATCATAATCATAATCATCACCATGATGGTCCTCACTTCCATCATTCCGGTCATCACTTTCATCGTCGTGTTCATCACTATCATCATCACTCTCATCATCATCATCATCATCTGAAGCCAAGGTACATCGAGATAGCACAGAGATCACGATCTGAAAGATGCTGCATTCACCCTTGACTCACCATTTAATCATTTCCCTTCAGGCAGAAGGTTTGAATTCCAAGAATAACTCGGGACTTCATCAGTGATTGATTAACGTCTTAGGTTGATCTTGGATTGAAAGAAGTTCATTTAATTAAGTTAGTAAAGAAAATTTGTTCGTAGTGTTGAATTTGGTTGCTACTGTTGTGGGACATTTATGGTTTTGAATTAGTTTAATGATATTATCAAAGGCGCTTCAGGTGTGTCTGTTTGGTATTATTATTATTATTATTATCATTATTATCATTATTATTATTATTATTATTATTATTATTATTATTATTATTAATTATTACTTATTAACTCCTCTTCCCACCAAGTGATTTTGGGCAATGTCCAGCTTATGTTTCTGAGTTTGTTAAAACACACACACACACACACACACACACATACACACATATATATATATAATATATATATAATATATATATATATTCTATATACCATATATACTATACATATTATATATATATATTATATATTATATATACATATATATATATATTATATATATATATATATAATATATATATATATATATATATATATATATATATCATATTCGGACGGATTCATCAGATGAATCATCCCGTAGGGGGTGTTAGTGCCGTCAGTGCACCTCACGCGGTGCACTGAAGGCATTACTTGAGACTCTTTGCACCGTCCCTTCGGCCCCTTGCTTCAACCCATTTCGTTCCTTTTACTGTACCTCCCTTCATATTCGCTTTCTTTCAGCAATAGTTTCATAGTGCAACCGAGCGGTTTTCCTCCTTTTACACATTTTAAACCTTTCTATTCTCAGTTCCCGTTTCAGCGCTGAATAACCACATAGGTCCCAGTGCTTGGCCTTTGGCCTAAATTCTATATATTCCATCCATTCATCAGATGAATCAGGCTGAACGCATTCATCGGTTGTCTATTGGCCTATGATGAATTTTGTTTCATCATGAGGGACGTATCAATCGTGCACGACGCACCTGAGTCGCCGACGCCAGCCAAGAAGACTTCAAAGATCGAGAATATTGCGAAGCGATTTGGGTCAAATATTTCTTAAGCCGGTGGTCGAATGATGCACTGCAACCTTACAAGGGATAAACTGTAGCTATCGCTCAATGTCAGAGAAAGATTCCAGCCACCTCCCCTTCTCCCCCCCCCCCCCTCTCTCTATCTCTCTCTTCTCTCTCTCTCTCTCTCTCGTCTCTCTCTCTCTGATGCCATCAGTCTGCTTTCTCTCTCTTGGCACTCTTTATTTTCTGCAGTGCCAGTTACTCTCTCTCTCTCTCTCTCTCTCTCTCTCTCTCTCTCTCTCTCTCACCTGCCTGCGTTGAATTTCGATAGCCAAATAGATAAGTCTGACGCAGTTACACTTTGCGTTTAGCTTTTTTCTGTTTTTGAATTTTTATTGGGTGATTTTTTAAAGATTAAATTTCTTACCCATATTACCATTTTTTCCGTAGCAGGCCGTTTGATCACTTCATGTTTAATTAAGCCCCAGTTTTTTTATTTTTTTTATTTTGCCTTTTCCTGATTTATTTCGGGCCTGAACTATAAAAATAAGGACGATATCATATATGTACCATAAGATTATGCTCAGGTTTTCTGTCTGTATCGTAGAAACAGGGTATCGTTTAGTATCGTAAAATCAGGGTTTCCCTTAACGTCTTAGAAAAAGGTTTTCCCGTAGTATCGTTGAACCGGGTTTCCCTTATTATCGTAGATTCAGGTTTTCTATTATCGTAAAATCAGGTTTTTCATCTATATAGTAGAATCAGGTTTTCTATTATCGTAAAATCAGGTTTTCCATTTGTATCGTTGAATCAGGTTTTCCCTTTCTATCGTAGAATCAGGTTTTCTATTTTTATGTAGATTCATGTTTTCTATCTATCGCAGAATAATTTTTTCACGGAATCGTACCGGCGAATTCAATTTATTGTATTCAATTTATTGTTACTGCAGGAGAGCTCTGGATTCAATTTCGAGAAAGAGAGTGATGGAAACGAATTCGCGGCTTTTAAATCCGAACAATTTGCGCTGGTGTGTGCAGGCAGCGTAGTTGACGGTGCTGCTTGCTTAGCTGCGATTATTGTATTGTTTATTTCCGTTTCGCTTTAATTAGCTTTACTCTTGTTTGTTTGGATAAAATGAAACGACGGTTGGGTTTTCTTTAGCAAAATTTTATTGAGGTGGAAATTATTTCTTGATAACAGGCAGCAGGGATTGTCAGTTTGAGCAGTCGATACGATTCTCTCTCTCTCTCTCTCTCTCTCTCTCTCTCTCTCTCTCTCTCTCTCTCTCTCTCTCTCTCTCTCTCTCTCTCTCTTTGACCTTTTTATTTGTTATTGATATTATCACCATTCGCATTGATAACATTCAGTTATAAAGAATGATATTGAACGAACTATTATTATTATTATTTTTATTATTATTATTATTATTATTATTATTATTATTATTATTATTATTATTATATTTTAACAAATGTTACCCTAGAAATTTAATGGAACAAAACTATTAAATTTAACGAACAAGAAATTTATATTCGTACGCAGGCCAACATGTCACGAATGCGTATGAATGAGCGTGTTTACACGCCGACACACTAACCCGCGCGTGCGTGTGCATGTATGTGTGTGCTTGCTTGCTTGCTTGTTCTTCTTTGCTTAGTCATCCCCGCTCTGTGGCAGACGTGTTTTTTATTTGACTTACTGCATTTGTGAGTCTGCTTGCAACCCCTCCTATCGATTTTCTGGAGTTCTTGTGCATTTGTCTTGTTGGTTTTCAATATTTACGGCGAGGGTTGTTTAGAAAGTCTTGGTATTTAATAAGGTCCAGTGATATTTTGAAAGACTTATCGTGTACTTATGAATGCACTGGGTATTTACAAGTACACATAGTGTATTGCATTATAGATACACGAGTATATAAATATATATACATATATATATATATATATATATATATATATATAGTAATATATAGAAGTATATATATTATATATTTATGTATATATAAATTTATTAATTACCGGTATGTGTGTCGGTTTTTTTGTTTGATTTTCATGTTTAAAAATCATGCATGTTAACTATTTTGTTATACGTTTACTTTAATATCTACCGACCAGGTTCTTTTGCTTTAGATTTGCACTATTTAGGAATTTATTGATTTGTGTATATACTGTAATACTTTATTTTTTTCCTTTTGCTTCTTAGCCATTTATTGCACTGTCGCAGTGCTAATGCATTATCTCATCAATTGGAAAATCAAACATGCCATTTTAACATGCAATGCAGTATTGAACATGTGAAAAAATCAATAAACTACGCGTACTGTACAAAAATGGGAAGTTTGTAATTATGTTTGTTCTCGGGCTATATTCCGAGAGAATTTAACTGGCTGGGTTTTAACATACAGACTTTTATTGTGTTTGATTTCCTTTATATTCCTACCAACCCTGTTTTGAATGGATGTCATACAATCTGAGTTTCCAGCTCTCCTTACCGGCATGAACAAAGAGTCTGTAAAAGAAAAAAAGGGGTTATAGCGTTGTTGCAGTGTATGAAGGTCTTTCAGGAAAGACTTTAAGAGTTTAGGGGGGCGGGCCTGCGTCCGGGGAAACCTTAAATGCGCTCTTGTAAACGCGAAAAGTAGGATAAGCGAGCAATGTTGCGTGATAGGTATAGTCTGGGCGCTCACGCGATGTACGATAACTCCCATCAGCGTTCTTGCCGGGGTGGGTGGGAGCGGGTTGTGGGTGGGGAAGGGTAGGGGTGTATACCGCCTCATCATCATCACCCGATGTACGATGACTCCCATCGGAAACGTCTCATCGACAGGGTTTCTCCTTTGCGTATTCGGTGACCTTTGCAACTTCTCTTGCTTTTCATGTCCCCGCTGGAGGAGGGAGAGGGGAGTAGAGGGTGAGAGAAGGGGGAGGGGAGAAGGGAGGGGTGTCATTAGGTGTTTGGAATGCATTCGAAAGGGAAGCGTCCACCGTGATGACGTATTTGCTTCGATTGACTGAAGCGGAAGGTGGCGTTCCCAGCTGAAATGTTGACTGACAGAAACGGAAGAGTTTGCTGCTGGCTTTTTTTCCCTCATTTTTTTTTTTTTTTTTTTTTTTTTTTTTTTTTTTTTTTTTTTTTTTTTTTAGTTTTTTTTTTTTTTTTTTTTTTTTTTTTTTTTTTTTTTTGCGTAGATTAAAAGGTTGCTGAATTGGTCGTTGACGATTTTTACTTTGTTACTGACAGAAGTCGAACGTCTTTTCTTCGCTGAAGTTTTATTTGAATTGTTCGAAGGCGGAATACTGATGCGTTGCCGTTTTATACGACTAATATTACACACGATTACTCGTAGGCTTTAGACACACACACACACACACGCACACACACACAACTTCACTGTACGTTAGTATTTTGTACTGTCATTCTTGTCTTTTATGTAGCATTTCTCAGTATTTTCATTGAATTTGCAACTAACATTGTTACTAATTGTTGCGAATGTGAAGTAGACTACTGGAATCTGTGACTAATAGATTGTAACTAATGGCTTTGAATGGGAACTACATAATCAACAGGATCTAAGCTCTGGTGTTCCGCAGGGCTATGTTTTTGTTTCACTGGTAATATTCATCCTACATACACGTTATGTTTTGGCCTCGGCAACAAGGTTGGTTGCTAATGCAGATGATGCTATTCTTTTCTCATCGGTCCCATCCTCTGATTTTAGAGCTTAGTCAAAATTTGTGCACGTTGCATATTAATGTGAATGAAGTTGAATCCTAACAAAACCCAAAGTATGATCGCTATAGTAGATTCACATCAACCGTGCATCTGATGTCTAGGCCAGTCCCTTACAGCACTCCTGATTGGTTGTTGATAAGTCAATCACAGGGCTGGAAAGTCCCAGTCTCTAGCGAGAGTTCACATAGGCAGGATGTATGTTCCACCTCTCCTGAGGGATACGTCTTTCAAAATTATCCCACAGGAGAGGTGGAACATACATCCCGCCTATGTGAACTCTCTCGAGAGACTGAGAGTTTCCAGCCCTTCGATTGGCTAATCAACAGCCAAGTAGGAGCGTCGTAAAGGACGGGCCTGGTCATCAGATGCACGGTTGGTGTGAATCTACTATAGTACGTGCAGGGCATCGCGTTCCTCCAATCAGACGTTTCTTTGAATGCACGCGACTCATATAATTCTGTTTTTTTCTAGTACATTATGTTTTGAGAAACATTTCAGTTTATCTGTTCTTCAATTGCTCAAAGAATGAATACTTTGAGAAAAGCTTTCAAGGATTTTTTGAAGACTTGCCTATCATTAGGGAATGTTTTGAATACTTTCCTCCTGTTTGGTGTTCAGCAGTTGACTTCATCCTTAGAGAACAGGCCTCAACGTAACATGTTCACTGGATGGGCGACTACCCACCTACAAAAATAAATTGCCCACCCAATAAATTAATTCCACCCACAAGGTCTGTAAGTAATGTGAGTAGGTATAACTAAAACACTGCTTCTTGAAAAAGAATCCGTAAAACTGTTTGTTACTGTAGCAAAAAAAAAAAAAAAAAAAAAAGAATATGCATGGACAATTATTGATAAGTTATACATAAAGCTGAAGAAATAAGAGTACAGTATACACGTATGGTATTTTATATGCGATGACTAAGTGAAATAAAAAAAATTCCAGTGACCAACCACTAAAAAATTCTTAGGTTTAGCCACTGTTTGGTCTTCAGCAGTTGACTCGAGTCTTGAATTGTTGGATAATAACTAGACTTCATTAAATTTCGATTAGTTCATTGCAGTCCATGATTGATAAAATTCGTCATAATCCTGACCATCCTCTGCTTGCAAATCTTCCAAGACAGAATGCTAGAACACGTAGTGCTAGATTTGACATTAATTCTAACAGGTTCAGCATCACTTTTTTTTTTTTTTTTTTTTTTTTTTTTTTTTTGAGAGAGAGATTTAGTTCTAACTGGTAACAAACCACAATGACCTTCCTCGTCATGCAGTTTTGTCGTTGGAAACTTGAGAAATTCTAAACCAAGTGGAAATGCAGTTTCATAGTTTTTTAATCCTTGATCTAATTTTTTTTCTGTGTCGTTTCTCATATTTAGTTTATTCTTTGCTTCTCTTCTCTTCCAGTTGTTCTCGAAAGCTCTCGTTTGCATATACAATTTTCTGAAGTAGATTTACATTTATACCACTGTGGATTTCTTGACCATTTTAGTGACTCGTGCTGTTATTATTATATTATTATTATTATTATCATCATCATCATCCAAGCTGCAATCTTTTTATAGCCAGGATTGCAGCTTGGATGATAATAATAATAATAATAATAATAATAATAATAATAATAATAATAATAATACAATGCGCAACTGGAATACAATACTTACAAGCTCTGGAATAAGACTAGCAGAGGTTAATATCAGGAGAGGGATCTTCCAGGGCGACTCACTGTCCCCACTTCTCTTCGTAGTAGCCATGATGATTCCCATGACAAAAGTACTACAGAAGATGGATGCCGGGTACCAACTCAAGAAAAGAGGCAACAGAATTAACCATCTGATGTTCATGGACGGACATCAAGCTGTATGGTAAGAGCATCAACGAAATAGATACCCTAATCCAGACTGTAAGGATTGTATCTGGGGACATCAGGATGGAGTTTGGAATAGAAAAAATGCGCCTTAGTCTACATACAAAAAGGCAAAGTAACGAGAACTGAAGGGATAAAGCTACCAGATGGGAGCAACATCAAACAAAAAACATAGATGAGACAGGATACAAATACCTGGGAATAATGGAAGGAGGGGAAATAAAAACACCAAGAGATGAAGGACACGATCAGGAAAGAATATATGCAGAGACTCAAGGCGATACTCAAGTCAAAACTCAACGCCGGAAATATGATAAAAGCCATAAAACACATGGGCAGTGCCAGTAATCAGATACAGCGCAGGAATAGTGGAATGGACGAAGGCAGAAACTCCGCAGCATAGATCAGAAACCAGGAAACATATGACAATACACAAAGCACTACACCCAAGAGCAAATACGGACAGACTATACATAACACGAAAGGAACGGAGGGAAGAGACTACTAAGTATAGAGGACTGCGTCAACATTGAAAACAGAGCACTGGGGCAATATCTGAAAACCAGTGAAGACGAGTGGCTAAAGAGTGCATGGGAAGAAGGACTAATAAAAGTAGACGAAGACCCAGAAATATACAGAGACAGGAGAAAGACAGAAAGAACAGAGGACGGGCACAACAAACAACCAAAATGCACGGACAATACATGAGACAGACTAAAGAACTAGCCAGCGATGACAGTTGGCAATGGCTACAGAGGGGAGAGCTAAAGAAGGAAACTGAAGGAATGATACAGCGGCACAAGATCAGGCC
>NC_061088.1:1540783-1543283 GCF_015104395.2 Macrobrachium nipponense | reverse complement strand
TACGTTCTCCATTTTCCGCTTCAACATTTTCCCTAATGTCTCCTTCTCAAGGTTGAACCAAAATGACCGATATTCTTTTTAAAAAAATATTCCGCGTTCTTCTCCCTTATCTCCGTAGAAGGAAACTAAATATTCGACATTTTACAAACAAAATGACTTATTCCTCTTTATTGTACCCCATTTTTCCTTCTCAAGATAGCGAGTAAATATTCGATATTTTATCCCATTTTTCCTTCTCAAGAAAGAAACTAAATATTCGATATTTTACAAACAAAACAACTTAAACATTCTAATTCATTTTACTCCATTTTTCCCTCTCAAGATAGAGAGTAAATATTTTACAAACAAAATGACTTAAATGTTCTTTTTCATTTTACCCCAATTTTCGTTCTCAAGTTATAGTCCAAATATTCTATTTTGAACAAACAAAATTACATATATTCTTCATAATTTTAGCCCATTTTTCCTTCTCAAGAAAGAAACTAAATATTCGATATTTTACAGACAATATGACTAAAACGTTTGTCTTCAATTTACCCCATTTTTACTTCTCAAGACACGAGACCAAAATAATCTACATTCTAAGAACAGAATAACTTATATACATATTCTCCTTCCTCCTTCCTGAAGGTATCTTGGTCGAATATGGAGGACTGGTGGGCGGCATCGCAGCCGCTGCGGCGGTGGTGGCTGCCACCTACTACCTCACGAGGCCCGCCTCCGTTCCTCCCCAGGTGGACATCGACGACCAGTCCCACGTCATCATGGAGGTAAGGGCGTGCGTGATCCCGTGGTTTTGAGGGCGTGAATGGCAAAGTTTGCTTGGGATTGTTCGTGGGTGGTTGTGCTTATTTTTGTGTGATTGCATTTATTATTAGTATGGATGGATATATATATATATATATATATATATATATATATATAGATATATATATATATATAGTTTATATATATATATATATATATATAGAGAGAGAGAGAGAGGAGCTTTATATATATATATATATATATAGAGAGAGAGAGAGAGAGATGAGAGAGAGAGGAGATTTATATTATATATATATATATATATATATATGTACAGTATATATATATATATATATATATATAGATATATATATATATATATATATATATATAATACACACATGCATACATATATATACATACTATATATATATATATATATATATCCATATATATATATATAGTATGTATTATAATATGATATATATATATATATAAATATAGTATGTAGAAACGTAATGAAATGATGTATATGCATATATGCGCCAAATTGAATATTTACGACGATGCCTTCACTGGTTGTAGATTGGCATTCCTTATTAGGGTGCTTGTGCATATGTATGTGTGACATTCGCTATCATGAACGTGTCAGCATGACTTATACACGAATGCCATTACGTATGTTTCTACATAATTCGTTGTTTGGACCGTGATTGGGTATTGTGTTGTTAGTTAATTGTAGACAAAATGCATTCTCTGTTATTATTTGGCCTAAATGATCCTTTTCCTAAAGTTGTCCTGAGAGGTTCTTTTTTATTTATTATATTATCAAAGTCCTTGTTTTGTATTCCTGGGAATTGGTATCCACTGAGAAGGAACTTGATACGTATCCCATCAATAGTCCATTTTCTATAGTAGCTGACAGTTTAAAGAAAACGTGCATTGACGCGGAGAAACAGTCATATATACTATTAGTATCCATTTATCTATATTTTTTTCTTTATAAATTCTAGTCAGATGTTAATAACAGACTCACTTCCATCCATTTTTTTTTTATTGTAGTACAACATATGGGGATTCCATATTTTAATTTATTTGACAGTGTAAAGAAAACGTATATTGACGCAGAGAAACAGTTGTATATACTATTAGTATCCATTTATATATTTGTTCTGAATAAATTCTAGTCAGAAGTTAATAACAGACTCATATCCATCCGTTCTTTTTATTGTACAACATACGGGGATTCTATATTTTAATTTATTAAAAAAATCCTTATGAATCGTAAAGTTAAAAATGCTTTAAATAACTACATTTTTGTACACAGGATTCCATGTTTGTCTGTGTTTACATAGGATGATAATAATAATAATAATAATAATAATAATAATAATAATAAATTTTCCAGTCTAACTCTATCGGTATGAAATGTCATCTTAAGGCCAGTAACATGATATACTGCACAATATTCGTGCCTTTGGCTATCCCTATCTGCAATGGATGAAGATTTTCTTAATTTCCTTGACGCATTAGAGATGGCATTTGTTTTATCACGGTGACCAGCCGAGTAATTTTTGTGCGAGACGAACAGTTCACACTTTCCTGCTTTTTCTCCTTTATGCTTTCTTGATTTAAATGTGAGGAATGGAGACTCTAGAACTAAATAAGCGAAGAAGAGAGATACGCAAAATTAATGTGGACGTAATATGAATGACATTCCCCCAATGATGTTCCCGTTTTCCGTTGAATAGAA
>NC_061088.1:1533669-1538669 GCF_015104395.2 Macrobrachium nipponense | reverse complement strand
TAGAAGTGTTCGTGAACTATCGGTGATAAGATTAGTGTGAAAATAGTAGGATAAAGCGTCTTCTAAGTTAGTTTAACAAGTGTAATACTGAAATCAGAACAAGATGGCAGTAAGTTCCAACTGCGGGAAGAGGTGGTGTAATTTAGTTTGCTTGGCGGATTCGCAATACGATGAGGCGTAGCAGGAAGGGAACTGGCATTTCTCATCTATGAAATCAGCAACAGTCCTAACCAAAAAGATACAAAAGCATTCATAGATATATTAGAAGGATATAATCCTCCAAACTGGAGAACAAATCTAATGAAAAACATCTTGAAAATAATTGAAGAAGTTCCAAATAAAATCCAAGTGGTCAAGAGACTCATAAAGAAATATACATAAACCAACATATTCCGACAAAGAAAATGAATAAGGTGAATCTTGTGAATATCCTAATTGATGCATTAGGAAAAAGAATGCCAAAAGCATGCAAACTGTGTAAGGTTTGGTATAGCATAGTCAATCCACAAAACCTAATCAGAAAATGTGCTGCATGCAACATTCCGACCCATCCACAGTGTGCTGAGGTAATGCAAGATTTGAGAAAAGATACAAGAATTTTTTGTTCAACATGTCTATCATGGATAGACAATGTTATTAAATCAAGATTGAATGTACAAATAGTTGAGGAGAAGAAGAAGAGAAGAAGAAGAAAAAGAAGAAGAGGAAAACGGAAGAGAACAAGAGACAGTAAACAAAAATGAAATGACAAAAAAAAAGAAAAAAAAATAAGGTAAAACAAAGAACAAGATAAAAGTATGGATGCCAAGGCTACTTTCCATTGATACTACATATGGAGGGCAATAAAGCAGCATACCTAACGAAGAAATAAATTACGATATCGACAAACAGAAAAAAGCCAAAATCCCGAAGAGGAGCTCTACCCAGATCTAACACAATGACGGGAAAGAGGAAAAAATAGACAAGAAAGACAAAATCTGCAACCTTTTGAAAAGAGGGAATTGCAGATTTGGAGAAAGATGTTACTACAAACATCCTAAGGTATGTCAAAAACTATGAAATATATGGTAAATGTGCATACTTAGATGGCTATGGGATGATTGTTCAGAGATCTGCATCCAAAAATATGTAAAAACCTAAAAGAAGGAAAAGGATGTAAGTTCGACAAAAAATGCAAAATATATGCACCCTGTAGCCATGAATCATAATCAAATAAATAACCAACCAAGTAATAAAATCCAAAATAAGAAAGAAACAAATAAAGAGAGAAATCAAGAATATCAGGTAAAAGAGAAAAGCAAACCACCAATGAGATATGCAGAGGTGTCAGCAAAAAATTTCAAAAGCATCAGCTCCGAAATTCTACTCAAGAGATAATAAACTGTATTTATTATGCAAGAGGATATTGCAGAAACGGAGAAAATTGCAGATTCAGGACACAAAATGAATAATTATGATGAAGGAAGATCAAATATTATGGAAAAGTTGGATTTTTTAATGTCAGAATTTCTGGAAATGAAAAAAAGAACAACATAACCAGAACAGGAAGAGACATGGGAAAATCCTTATTACTACCAATATTAAATGAAGGAGAAAACACGCAAACCATCATAGTGATGAATGCGCAGGGTTTAGTTACGAGTAACTCAAAAAGAAAAATAGAGTACTTAGAAGAACTAACCCAAAATGAAAAGAAAATAGATATAAGGAATATGAGTGAAACCTGGTATTCCCAAAGAGACTGGGAATGATGATCAAATAAAAGGGTTCCAAACTTATAGATCAGATAGAAAAAAAAAATAGGAATCAAGGGGGAACCGCAATATATGGGAAAGACAAAAAACAAGGAAAAAATATATGATAAAATAGTAACTCAGAATGTGAACTAATAGCGGTAGAATTTGAATCTGAATAATTAATGAACATAGTAATATATAGACCTGCTAATACTAAAGAGTTTGACTTAATAATTGAAAAATTGGATGATATATGTAGAAATCACCAAAGGACTGGACTATTTCCGCTAATCTGGTGACTTCAACTTTCCACTTTCGTAGAATTGGAAAGAACGAATAGGAGACTGTGGTTGACTTACTAAACATATAAAAAAAGAGAGTAATAGTAGTGCAGAAGATAAGAGGCAATTTGAAAAGCTATTAGATATGCTACTAGAATACAACATTCAACAAATAAATCACCTGCCAACAAGAAAGAAAAGGAAAAATACTTTAGACCTAGTATTTGTGAACGAGATGAATTATGTTAAAGAAATAATAGTTTATAATGCGAGTATTTCAGATCATAATGTCATAGAATTAACAGTTTCATTCCAAAGCAAGTGAAAAAGAAAATGAGATAAGCAAGAAATGAAAAAGTGGGAAGGATATGGAAAATACAACTTCTACAGTAAAATATAAAATGGTCAGAAATTAATGAAGAATTAAACAAAGATTGGGATAACATTTTCGTAAGTGATGACATAAGGGTAAATACGGAGATATTATATAAAAAATTATTGGAGAAAATAGTGGATAAATATATACCGAAGAAGAAAAGTAAACATCATTCAAATGCATACCAAGAGACAGAAGGATCTTGTTCCAGAAAATCAGAAAGTGGAAAAAAGGTCTTGCAAAAGAAAAAAATGCATGGAAAGTTATAGAACTAAAAAGTAAGATAGAAAAAATGCAGAACAAAAGATTATACAATCAAAAGAAAATGAAAAACGGGACTTGGAAGAAAAAACCCTATTAAATATCAAGCAAAACCCCAAAACTATTATACTCATAATGCGAAGAAGATGAATAAAAGAAGAATAGAAATTATGGCCCTCTGGAACAATTGAAGGGAGAGGATTAACGAATGAAAAAAAGGAAATTTCTTGCAACACTACTGGCAGAACGAAGTATAAGAGAGAATTCACCCTAGAATAGATAATGAAGATAAGATATAGAAGTAAGGGACGAAAATAGTGAATATTTAGCTGACATAGAAATTAATGAAGCTGATATTGTGCAGGCAATTAATGAAATTAAAAATGGAGCTGCTGCAGGGCCGGATGGAGTCCCTGCTATTTTGTTAAAGAAAGTAGTTCATTCTATCGCAAAGCCACTTGCAATATTATTAAGACAAAGTGTAGATACAGGCAAGATTTATGATGAGCACAAATTAGCATATATCACCCCTACTTTCAAAAGTGGATCAAGACTAGAGGCAAGTAATTATAGGCCTGTGAGTCTAACATCACATATTATGAAAGTGTATGAAAGGGTAATAAGAAAAATATTATTTGAAACATTTAATTAAAAAATAATTTGTTTAATATAGGACAACACGGTTTCGTACCCGGAAAAAGTACACAAACCCAACTGTTAGTCCACCGTGAGAACATATTCAAAAATATGAAAAGCGGAAATGAAACAGATGTGGTTTATCTAGACTTTGCAAAAGCTTTTGACAAAGTAGACCATAATATATTAGCAAAGAAAATTAGAAAACACAATATCGTAGATAAAGTAGGAAGATGGTTAAAAGAATTTTTACACAACAGAAAACAGATAGTTATTGCAAACGATGAGAAATCGGATGAAACCAAGGTAATATCCGGTGTGCCACAAGGTACGGTGCTAGCTGCAATATTGTTTGTTATTATGATTGAAGACATAGACAGTAATGTTAAGGATTCGGTAGTGAGTAGTTTCGCTGATGACACAAGAATAAGTAGAGAAATTACTTGTGATGAAGATAGGAACGCTCTACAAAGAGACCTTAACAAAGTATATGATTGGGGCAGAGGTAAATAGGATGGTATTTAACTCTGATAAATTTGAATCAATAAATTATGGAGACAGAGAAGGAAAGCTATATGCATATAGGGGACCTAATAATGAGACAATCACAAATAAGGAAGCAGTTAAAGACCTTGGTGTGATGATGAATAGGAACATGTTATGCAATGATCAAATAGCCATTCTGTTGGCAAAATGTAAAGCAAAAAACAAAAATGGGAATGTTGTTACGGCACTTCAAAACAAGAAAAGCTGAAAACAACACATGATTATGCTTTATAAAACATATGTTCGTAGTCCACTGAATATTGCAATATGATATGGTACCCACACTATCAAAAGGATATTGCACAAATAGAGAGTGTACAAAGGTCCTTTACAGCTAGAATAGAAGAAGTTAAGGACCTAGACTACTGGGAAAGACTACAATCCTTAAAATTATATAGTCTAGAAAAGAGAAGAGAACGCTACATGATAATTCAGGCATGGAAACAGATAGAAGGAATAACAGAAAATATCATGGAACTAAAAATATCAGAAAGAGCAAGCAGAGGTAGATTAATAGTGCCCAAAACTATACCAGAAAAAGAAAAATAAGAAAGCACACAGAACATTAATCCACTACGCACCAGCATCGATAATGCAGCGTCTATTCAATGCGTTGCCAGCTCATCTGAGGAATATATCAGGAGTGAGCGTAGATGTGTTTAAGAATAAGCTCGACAAATATCTAAACTGCATCCCAGACCATCCAAGATTGGAAGATGCAAAATATACCGGAAGATGTACTAGCAACTCTCTGGTAGACATTAGAGGCGCCTCACACTGAGGGACCTGGGGCAACCCGAACGAACTGTAAGGTCTGTAAGGTCTGTAAGGTCTCTCTCTCTCTCTCTCTCATTAGCGAAAACCTGCAAGAATGACTCGTGACGACGAGTCTTGAGACTCGATTCGAGGCGTGACTCATTCCTCTCAAGTCTCGTGCCAGCCGGCATAATATCTTCCACCTACTCTCTCTCTCTCTCTCTCTCTCTCTCTCTCTCTCTCTCTCTCTCTCTCTCTCTCTCTCTTTTCTAGAATAAGACTGTATGATCAATAACCGAATAGAGAAAGAATTTATAAGTAAGAAATAGGCTCTCTCTCTCTCTCTCTCTCTCTCTCTCTCTCTCTCTCTCTCTCTCTCTCTCTCCTCCCCATATCACGTTGACACTT
>NC_061088.1:1508669-1526169 GCF_015104395.2 Macrobrachium nipponense | reverse complement strand
TATTGTAATATGAATCATTTCTTTTCTGGCAAATTTCCAAGTTTAAAAGTTGTTCAGTACCGTACTTTAACTTATCCCAATTTTTCCCATTTTTTTCTTTTCATGAATTAAATAAACAAATTCGTTTTAAATTTGTGTAGGTAATAATTTTGCGTATCCCATTTTTTTTAATATGAATAAGTTTTATTCTTGTGAATTTCCAAACTCGTGAAATTAGTTTTAAAGTTTTTTTTAAGTTCGAGGTATTGATTTTAAAGTTTCTTTTAAGTTCAAGGTATTAGTTTTAAGGTTTCTTTTAAGTTTAAGTACGAATTAGTTTTAAAGTTTTTAATTTCGAGGTATTAGTTTTAAAGTTTCTTTTAACTTTAAGTACGAAGTATTAGATTTAAAGTTTTTTTTCAGTTCGAGGTATAAGTTCTAAAGTTTTTCCAAGGTCAAGGTATTAGTTTAAAAGTTTTCTTGTAAGTTCAAAGTATTAGTTTTAAAGGTTTCTTTTAAGTTCGGGGATTAGTTTTAAAGATTTTTAAAGTTCGAGGTCTTACTTCTGAAGATTTTTTAAGTTCGAGGTCTTACTTCTGAAGATTTTTTAAGTTCGAGGTCTTAGTTTTCAAGTTTTTTTCAAATAATGTAATTTTACTTCGGAGTTAAACTTTACTTTGGAGTTATTTGGCTTTTTTTGTGTATATTTTTCAGTCTACATGTTTGGAGATTCTCCAAGCAATAAGTTCTAAAGTTTTTTCAAGTTTGAGGTATTAGTTCTAAAGTTTCTTTTAAGTTCAAGGTATTAGTTTCAAAGTTTCTTTTAAGTTTAAGGTATTAGTTTTAAAGTTTCTTTTAAGTTCAAGGTATTAGTTTCAGTTTCTTTTAAGTTCAAGGTATTAGTTTGCAAATTATTTCAAATGGTGTGATTTCACTTTAGAGTTATTTGGCTTTTTTTTCTTTTTTATATTTTTCAGTCCACATTCTTGGCGATTCTCCAAGCAATACAAGATGTTCCAACCTTGAGAAGCATTTTCTTGTTGAAAGTTGTGGTCACTCCGATAATTATTTTTACATTCTCAATTTCTCGCTACAAAGTTGGATACTAAGGTCATAAGTAGTCTATAGAAGTTTCAAAATCCATTGTACTTCAGCAGATGGCGAGCGATAATGATAATAAAAAAGTAGGGTTAGTAAATGATATGGAAATGGTGGGACACGGCAGAAAGCAGAGTTCTAGGAGAAAATGTAGGGTTAATTGAGGGGTTTAACACTTGAGTTGCGAATTTGCGAATGTATATATATTATATATATATATATATATATATATATAAAGTATTAATTTAAAAACTTTAACGAAGAATGTGAATCATTGGGATGCTTTTAAACACATTATATATATATATATATATATATATATATATATATATATATATATGTGTATATATTATATATATATATATATATATATATATATATATATATATATATATATATATATATATATATATATATATATATATATATATATATATATATATATTCAATCCACACTGATAATTCGCCAAGATAATTGCATAATCGTCACGTATGAACAATTAGGACGACGACGTTGAAGAAGCGCAGAGGGAGTATAAACAGATCTCCGAGACATCGTTTTTTCTTATTTTTACCTGCGTTCCTCCCTCCTTTTTTAATCCGGATTCCTCCGAGAGTGTGTGGAACTCGCCACCCCCCCCCCCCCCCCCCCCCCGCCCCCCCAGGGAGTAAGGCGCTAATTTGCGCTTACGAAAGAATGAATGATTCGGGTTACGTTTTCGTGTGAACTTTTTTTTTTTTTTTTTTTTTCAGGGTTCGGTGGAATCGAGGTGATTTTTGTTTTAATGTTTGTTGTATAATTTTTTTTTTTTAATTGAATACTTTATAATGATTGAGTTTATTATAATGATGTCATTGTAATAAACGCCTCTTTGTATCAAAGTCTTCTAATTGATTACATTATAATGATATAATTTAATAAACGCCTCTTTGTATCAAAGTCTTCTAATTGATTACATTATAATGATATCATTTAATAAACGCCTCTTTGTATCAAATACCTTTAATTGAATACCATGTAATTATATTGTAATAAATGCCTCTTTGGATCAAATTCTTTTAAGAGTACCATAAAATGATATCATTGTAATGAACGCCTCATTGTATCAAAGTCTTCTAATTCAATATTTTATAATTATATCATGGAGATAAACGCCTCATCGAATTAAAGTCTTCTAATTGAATATCTTATAATGATATAATTGTAATAAACACCTCACGGTATAAAATTCTCGTAATAGAATATCTCATAAATATATCATTGTAATAAACGCCGCATGGTAATAAATTCTTCTAACTGAATATCATATAATTATATCATTATAATAAACGCAGAGATGTCATAAATTTTTACGTGATGTATCTGTCTTTATGTGGTAATTTTTTTTTCATAATTGCGTGTACACTGATTTTGAATAATAATAATAATAATAATAATATAATAATAATAATAATAATAATAATAATAATAATAATATAAGTATCAAGATCTGAAAATAGAAAATAAGAAGGATATGGGATATGCCAGTGGAAATCGTACCCATAATCATAGGAGCACTAGGCACGATCCCAAGATCCCTGAAAAGGAATCTAGAAAAACACTATAGGCTGAAGTAGTCCCTCCGGACTCATGCAGGAAGAGTGTGATCCTTAGAAACGGCACACATAGTAAGAAAAGTGATGGACTCCTAAGGAGGCAGGATGCAACCCGGAACCCACACTATAAATACCACCCAGTCGAATTGGAGGACTGTGATAGAGCAAAAAAAAAAAAAAAAAAAAATAATAAAATAATAATAATAATAATAGTCCATGAAAAATTTCATAACGGCATGAATCACTAAAATGGTGGATAATTTCACAATGGTGTAGATATTTATATATATATATATATATATATATATATATATATATATATATATATATATACATATAGATGTACATACATAATTCTTCTCAGCCTGGACACCTACACCATTGTGGAGTTCTTCATCAATAATAATAATAATAATAATAATAATAATAATAATAATAATAATAATAATAATAATAATAATAATAATGGCGCCGTGGAGGAGTGGGTTAGGTCCTCAGTGGACTTAAGTCAAGTTAAGCAACATTGGGGCTGGTCAGTCGTTGGATGGGTGACCGCTCTCCTCGGCGTTGATTCCTTGGGGAAGGATCTTTACCATAATTTCCTCAGTCTACTCAGCTGTAAATGAGTACCTATCCCTGATGGGGGTAGGGTCCAGCTATGGGTTAAATAGCAAAACTCAGCAATGATGGAAAGAAATGAAGGAATAAACGACAACGACGTAAATGGAACCTCTGGCAACAGAGGAGCTTCGTCCGGCAACCAGGTATTCAACCCAATTGAAGGGGAAGACGGTCAGGTACTTGGAGGTCGTCATCCAGCAACTGATCACCACAACGACAATAATCAACAGCCTGAGATTGGAGCTACAGAAGCAAAAAGGAAGAAATGGACAAGAGAAGAAAATAAGGAAATATGGAGATGCTACATCAGAAGCAACCCGACGGAGAGAGGATATAGAAGAAGATTGGTCAACATCTGGAATGAGAGGAATAACACCCCCCAAACAGAGCAGAGGCTGGCAGACCAAGTAAGGAACATAAAGAAAAAGAACTGGCTCTCCCCAACAGAAAGAGAAGAACTGGAAAGGGAAATGTCACACGACAACGAATTGCACGAAGACGAACTGAGAGACGATGCCACAGAAGACGACAGGGAGGATGAGGTATCAAACAACGACACACGAAGAAACACCGACGAAGTAACAGAGAGGACGGAATGGGTAGAAAAGATTAGACAATGGATGGAGCCAGATACAGAGAGAACAAAGATCCCCTCCATGAAAGCCTACAACACCAAGAAATTAAGGGAGAAAACAAGTGAGGTCAATGAAATAATGGGCATAATACACACCACCAGTATCACAGAAACAAATAACTTGGTATATGCAGGAGCAAGATTAGTAGCAGAACTGATGGGGATTCGAACACCAACACCACCAGCACAACCAACCCAACAGAAACCAAAACACCAACCTCCTTGGAAAAGGCGCCTGGAAAAGCAAATCATGGTGATGAGATCTGACTTGAGTAAACTGAAAGAGATGGCAGAAAAAAGGCTAAGAAGCAAGAAAACAAGGGAGGAACTCAACGAGAAATACAAAGTACAAGAGAGGGGACTAAACAACACAATAGAAGATGTAAAAAACAGAGGCTTAAGGCCAAAGCACATAAGATCCAACGGTACATGAACAGGAATAAGGGATACCAACAGAACAAACTATTCGGAACCAACCAGAAAAGACTATACAGCCAACTAAGAGGGGAAGACAACCACCCAGAAATTCCTGAAGCCGAACCAAGTAAGAGACTCTGGGAAAACATATGGAGCAATCCGGTATCACACAACAAACATGGCTCCAGGAAGTCAAGGAAGAAGAAACAGGGAGAATAAAACAAAGATTCACAGAGATCACGACAGACACAGTCAGACACCAACTAAAGAAAATGCCAAACTGGAAAGCCCCAGGTCCCGATGAAGTCCATGGATACTGGCTCAAAAACTTCAAGGCCCTACACCCACGAATAGCAGAACAACTCCAGCATTGTATCTCAAATCACCATGCACCCAAATGGATGACCACAGGAAGAACATCCTTAGTACAAAAAGACAAGAGTAAGGGAAATATAGCCAGTAACTACAGGCCTATCACCTGCCTACCAATAATGTGGAAGTTACTAACAGGTATCATCAGTGAAAGGCTATACAATTACCTGAGAGACAAACACCATCCCCCACCAACAGAAAGGCTGCAGAAGGAAGAGTAGGGGCACAAAAGACCAGCTCCGATAGGCAAAAATGGTAATGAAGAACAGTAGAAGGAAAACCAACCTAAGCATGGCATGGATAGACTATAAGAAAGCCTTCGACATGATACCACACACATGGCTAATAGAATGCCTGAAAATATATGGGGCAGAGGAAAACACCATCAGCTTCCTCAAAAATACAATGCGCAACTGGAATACAATACTTACAAGCTCTGGAATAAGACTAGCAGAGGTTAATATCAGGAGAGGGATTCTTCCAGGGCGACTCACTGTCCCCACTACTCTTCGTAGTAGCATGATTCCCATGACAAAAGTACTACAGAAGATGGATTGCCGGGTACCAACTCAAGAAAAGAGGCAACAGAATCAACCATCTGATGTTCATGGACGACATCAAGCTGTATGGTAAGAGCATCAAGGAAATAGATACCCTAATCCAGACTGTAAGGATTGTATCTGGGGACATCAGGATGGAGTTTGGAATAGAAAATGCGCCTTAGTCAACATACAAAAAGGCAAAGTAACGAGAACTGAAGGGATAAAGCTACCAGATGGGAGCAACATCAAACACATAGATGAGACAGGATACAAATACCTGGGAATAGTGGAAGGAGGGGATATAAAACACCAAAAGAGATGAAGGACACGATCAGGAAAGAATATATGCAGAGACTCAAGGCGATACTCAAGTCAAAACTCAACGCCGGAAATATGATAAAAGCCAAAAACACATGGGCAGTGCCAGTAATCAGATACAGCGCAGGAATAGTGGAATGGACGAAGGCAGAACTCTGCAGCATAGTCAGAAACAGGAAAGAAAACATATGACAATACACAAAGCACTACACCCAAGAGCAAATACGGACAGACTATACATAATACGAAAGGAAGGAGGGAGAGGACTACTAAGTATAGAGGACTGCGTCAACATCGAAAACAGAGCACTGGGGCAATATCTGAAAACCAGTGAAGACGAGTGGCTAAAGAGTGCATGGGAAGAAGACTAATAAAAGTAGACGAAGACCCAGAAATATACAGAGACAGGAGAATGACAGACAGAACGAGGACTGGCACAACAAACCAATGCACGGACAATACATGAGACAGACTAAAGAACTAGCCAGCGATGACACATGGCAATGGCTACAGAGGGGAGAGCTAAAGAAGGAAACTGAAGGAATGATAACAGCGGCACAAGATCAGGCCCTAAGAAACCAGATATGTTCAAAGAACGATAGATGGAAATAACATCTCTCCCATATGTAGGAAGTGCAATACGAAAAATGAAACCATAAACCACATAGCAAGCGAATGCCCGGCACTTGCACAGAACCAGTACAAAAAGAGGCATGATTCAGTGGCAAAAGCCCTCCACTGGAGCCTGTGCAAGAAACATCAGCTACCTTGCAGTAATAAGTGGTACGAGCAACCAACCTGAGGGAGTGATAGAAAACGATCACGCAAAGATCCTCTGGGACTATGGTATCAGGACGGATAGGGTGATACGTGCAAACAGACCAGACGTGACGTTGATTGACAAAGTCAAGAAGAAAGTATCACTCATTGATGTCGCAATACCATGGGACACCAGAGTTGAAGAGAAAGAGAGGGTAAAAAATGGATAAGTATAAAGATCTGAAATAGAAATAAGAAGGATATGGGATATGCCAGTGGAAATCGTACCCATAATCATAGGAGCACTAGGCACGATCCCAAGATCCCTGAAAAGGAATCTAGAAAAACTAGAGGCTGAAGTAGCTCCGGGCCTCATGCAGAAGAGTGTGATCATAGAAACGGCACACATAGTAAGAAAAGTGATGGACTCCTAAGGAGGCAGGATGCAACCCGGAACCCCACACTATAAATACTACCCAGTCGAATTGGAGGATGTGATAGAGCAAAAAAAAAAAAAAAAAAAAAAAAAAAAAAAAAAAAAAAAATAATAATAATAATAATAATAAAAGTAATAATCTATTGGAAGGACACCCTCTTTGAAACAAGTCTTATTGAAAGATATTGCCTGATAAGCTACATTTAACTTGTAAATAGTCTTCTCTATTTTTCTAATAATTGCTTTCTCTCTGCTATTACATCTGGCGAGAAAGCAATTATTAGAATAATAATACTGCGACTAATAATAATATTGTATCGGTATTTCTGTTTTCATTTGTGCGTCTACACATATTTTGATAATAATAATAATAATAATAATAATAATAATAATAATAATAATAGTATTTTTTATAATTACATAAATCCATAAAAATTCCATTCTTTAACCTAAGGTACAATAACTAGAAAAAAAAAACATAGCAAAGAGAAATGATACAACGTTCATGCAAGGCATACAAAAAACATTCTCCCGCAGTAACCAGCATCAGAAACTAAACTGGAGAGCGTGGTCGGTATGGTGTTGGCGTACCACCTTGGTGGCCGCGAGTTCGATTTTCGGGCATTCCACTGAGGAGTAAGAGATGTGTATTTCTGGTAATAGAGGTTCACACACTCGACGTGGTTCGGAAGTCACGTTAAGCCGTTGGTCCCGTTGCTGAATAACCATACTGGTTCCATGCAACGTTAAAACACCATACGAACAAACAAACAAACAGAAACCAAACCTCGTTACTCTTGATGTTAAGCAAACACCCACCCACCGCCGAGCTCTGAGCAGATAACCAAATTAAGTGTGAGGAGTCCGACCATTCATTCTTTTTAAACGGTGCTCGTGATACTGATTATTATGAATGAGCTGAAATGAGATCGTAGGGAAAAGCAATGCAGGATGCGTAGTTATTTGGAGAGAGAGAGAGAGAGAGAGAGAGAGAGAGAGAGAGAGAGAATTCCGATAATTACGAGGGTTCAAGACTGTGTATTCTTCAGCGATTATAAAACAGTATTTGTATGGTTAATGATTACAGTAAATGTTAAAAGCATTCGTGTGAGCTTTTATAAATGAATATATATATTCGTTTTTATCTAAGTTTTCCACGTATTTACAGCCATCATCACTCGTGTACACACACACACACACACACACACACACATATATATATATATATATATATATATATATATATATATATATATATATGTGTGTGTGTGTGTGTGTGTGTGTGGTGTGCATATATATAATATAATATATATATGATTTACATTTTATATTTCTATGTATAAATTAATATAGATGCGTTTATGTGTATGTGTGTATTGGTTTGGTGTATATATATATATATATATATTTATATATATATATATATATATATAATATAAGAGAGAGAGAGAGAGAGAGAGAGAGAGAGAGAGAGAGAGAGAGAGAGAGAGAGAAAGAAGTAGGTAGGTGTGGGAGTCAAGGAAAGAGCCACACAAGCAGCATAATGTATTCCCTGATGATCGTCTCCCCGTTTTGGCACGGTGCACCTGTCTTGACCCTGTGGCTACTGAGCCGTGTTGGAGGTGGTGGCGGGGGCGGGGGATTGTGGGGGGCGGGGTCGCTTCCTCTAGGTCTGGGCTTGGAGGAGGAGGAGGATTGAGGGAGAATGACTGAAGAGTGACGGAAATGTTGAATGCCAACTTGGAGAGACAAATTTTATGCTTAAAGAAGGCTGCCTTCATGATGCAGCTCTAATTCCCCTCTTAACACATCTGAATTGCACACTGGCTCTTTATCAGCCAATCTCTCCACATGGTCAGGACAAGTTGGGGGTGCATGATGGGATTGTTTGTTGAGCCAACCTTCCCTTATGTGAGTGAAGTGTGGGTGTTGAGTGCGGATTGTAAGAGACAAGATAGAAGCTTTTGAGATGAAATATTTGCATAGCATATGCGACGTTAGAGGAACTGAAAGGATGTAGAAGAAGAAGAAGAAGAAGAAGAAGAAGAAGAAGAGCAGGAGGAGGATGTGATAAGTATATACTGATATATATATATATATATATATATATATGATATGTATGTATGTATAGTATGTATATGTATATATATATATATATATATATATATATATATATATACAGCACAGAGAGAGAGAGAGAGAGAGAGAGAGAGAGAGAGAGAGAGAGAGAGAGAGAGACGCAAACATCTCACAGATTTACACTTTGTATATATGTATCTGTGTCTGTCAAGACGTTCCCCCCAGTGGATAAGAGTGGCATCGGAACCACTGACATGAGAAAAAGAGAGAGAGAGAGAGAGAGAGAGATGTTTGATCATCCCCAGGCTTCACCTGCCCGTCTGTTTTGATTGCATCACTTTGTCACTCCCTTGAAGTGGCGCACGGCTAATGCGCCTCATTTTTAGTGCCTTCCTTTCTATGTATGTGTGTATGTATTATGTTTATATATGTATATATATATATATATATATATATATATATATATATATATATATATATATATATATGTATATTGTTTTTTTCATTAAGTTTTCAAAAAAATAGTTAGGGTGATATAAAATCAGTTCAGTCAGTCAGTCAGTCGTGTATGACACTGAAACGAGTCAATGACTCTGAAAAGAAAGTGAAATGGCGTCGACCACTCTGCTCTCTTATTAATAATAAAAGCAATGTTCAAATTCAAGGTAATGGCTTTTTTAAAATGTACCTTTCGTAATGTACTCAAGTCGCAATTGAATTTATTATTCTTATTTTGTAAGATATATCACCCCTTTCAGTTCGTCGATGAAAATGTATATTACTTTCTTGGCCTGGGGTTCATTTCGAGCTACGTAACTAGACAGTTGAAGACTCTCGCCGGTTTCAGGACTCTATCTTTTTATGGATGGGATTATAAGGAATTATAAATTATATGCGTATTTCTATAATCGCTCGTGGTAACGCTTGATGTGATTAAATCCCCATACCACAGACAGCTGTGCTGCTTATGTTAATGAATGGAAATCGTGGTAATCGTTGTGTACTCTTCCTATGAACTTAGAGAATTTTCGGGGTTTTTTTTCTGTGTTTTTGTAGCTATGTTGAAAAGGTTTCGGCATATCTGGTTTTTGACCGTGTTTTTGTAGCTATGTTGAAAAGCTTTCAGCAGCAATAGACAAAAATTGTGTCCATAATCAAAAACATATCTCTTCGTACCGTGACTTGAAATCTGTGGGCTATATGAATATTTTGTTAACATTATAAACAGAAACTGGTGTACGTGATGATACGCATGTACAGTCATACCCTGAGCTCAAAGGTACCCCCTACTTACCCACCCTTACACACACACAAACACACACACACACGTACACATTTCTTTGATGGCCAGGGCGTTTTCTTTTTGGGCGATCTCCTGTCGTGTGGATCATTACCTGGGTATGGGAGTAATCTCATGACGCGCCCTTTTATCTTTATGGCCGCATGGCAAGCTGACGTTATGATATGCTTGGCAGAAATTGGTCCTCTCTCTCTCTCTCTCTCTCTCTCGTCTCGGTCTCGCTCTCTCTCTCTCTCTCTATATATATATATATATAGTATATATGTATATTATATATGAGTGTGGTGTGCATGTATATGATATATATACTCAAAGATTTTTATTTTTTATTATCTTTATATTTGCACATACGCATACACACATTGTGTGTGCATATATATATATATATATATATATATATATATATATATATATATATATATATATATATATACATATACATATACATATACATATACATATACATATACTGGCATTTCCCTGGCCTTGTTCAGTGTGAAAATGAATATCACTATAAATATTAGGACATATGTTTATTCATCTGTTACCTTCTTATTATCTTAATATTTTCGCAAAGGAATATTAATTAAACCAGCGACTTTTGATATGACAACATATCTAACAAAAATCCCTGTCTTTCAATGCTCTTGTTATATAACCTTAGTTTTGTTTAAACTTGTGCTTATTGAAATCTTTGACCTTTCAAAGTTTATACAAACATGTAATTGTAGCTTTTATGAATCACGATGCCCTCTTAGTTTCTCTAGGGTAGTAGTGTCGTCAGTGGACCTCATGTGGTGCACTGTAGGCATGACTGAAGGCTCTTTGTAGCTTGCCTTCGGGACCCAGCTTGCAACCCCTTTCGTTCCTTTTACCGTACCTCCTTTCATATTATCTTTCCTCCGTCATACTTCCCACCCTCTTAACAATTAGTTCATAGTGCAACTGCGAGAGTTTCCTCCTATTACAACTTTCAAACCTTTAACTGTTAATTGTCTTTTAATCGCTGGATGACCTCATAGGTCCTAGTGCTTGGCCTTTGGCCCAAATTCTACATTGAATTTGATTCAGTTACTACTAAGCCTAGATACAAATTAAGAAAGAAGTGAGGATATTGTGATGTCCGTTCAGGATTCGATCTTGGGTCCGGGGCATCAGAACGGGGTCACGGTGATGCTTGGCGAGGTCATTTTCTTTGCCTCGGGCATAGGAATACCCTCATTTCTTTCTTAATATGAATCTAGGCTTTGTTAGTGGGGGGCGTTCCTAAATTGTGAACATATAGAGAAGTTAAGAGGGCATTGTGGGTAATAAAAAGTGACCAGCAGATTGTAAATACATAAAAACATTTTTTTTTTTTTTTTATATAAATTTCAAGTGCTCTGTCTGGGACCAAACAGCATCACAACCTTTAAAAAGATTAAGCTCTCTTTCTCCCTGTGGTTGGTCCGTACTCATGTCCTAGTTTTCCTCGTGTCTGGGCTAGCTAAGGGTGCTATAGTAAATTCACATCAACCGTGCATTTGACGTCTAAGGCCAGTCCCTTACGACGCTCCTGATTGGCTGTTGATAAGCCAATCACAGGGCTGAAAACTCTCAGTCTCTCGAGAGTTCACATAGGCAGGATGTATGTTCCACCTCTCCTGAGGGATACGTTTGAAAGACGTATCCCTCACGAGAGGTGGAACATAGCTCCTACCCATGTGGACTCTCGAGAGGGACTGAGAGTTTCCAGCCCTGTGATTGGCTTATCAACAGCCAATCAGGAGCGTCGTAAGGGACCGGCCTAGACATCAAATGCACAGCTGATGTGAATCTACTATAGTTATCCCGTTCCATCGCCTCCTCTAAAATGCAAGGTAACTCAAAATTTATATTATTGAGATTAACCTGCGTTTCCCATTGTGGTCAGACCGCACTTACCTCTTAGTTTTTATGGTGTTGGGCTAGATAAGGGTACTATAGCTATTGTCACCCAGTTGAAAAATAATAATTAGAACTCAAAATCATATGTTAGTAATACCCTTTTCAACTTAGCTCTCCTCGAGAAGGGGAGTGTCGGGTGCGTCTCCATAGGCTTCGATATAAATAAAGAGTAACGCAGGTGGATCGGAATGCTGCGGAGACGACGTTCGTTTTGATTGTCACGGCTTGGCATTCTTAGACTGTCTCGTCATCTTTAGCTATTCTTTTCATATTCTGTTGTTGTCTTAGTGTCGTTTATTCCATGAATTATTGTATATTCTTCTTAAAATTGTAATTATCTCAAACGCGAACGACGAAGTATTGATTGCTAAACCGAACTCACGGTCATTGCCCAAGTGTTCGAACGAGTGTGTCCGATTTTCCTATAGTAACGGGCATATTTTAGACCGAACTTGGGAAAACTTCCAGTAATTAATATAGTTTTTCTCGGGGGGTTGGGGGGTGGGCAGAGCAAATGGACGTTTCGCCATTGCTGAAATAATTTCCTAATTGCTCGCTGTTGGTATTCAGGCCTCATTATGCATCATTGCCGCATTCAGCAGGGGGGCGGGGGGTAAGGTTTACCTATTGCTTAATGACTTACCGTTGACACTCGTCTTTTATCCAGAGATTTGTTGCTATAGTAGATTCACATCAACCGTGCATTTGACGTCTAGGCCAGTCCCTTACGACGCTCCTGATTGGCTGTTGATAAGCCAATCACAGGGCTGGAAACTCTCAGTCTCTCTCTAGAGTTCACATAGGCAGGATGCATGTTCCACCTCTCCTGAGGGATACTTTTGAAGGACGTGTCCCTCAGGAGAGGTGTAACATACATCCTGCCTATGTGAACTCTCTCGCGAGACAGTTTCCAGCCCTCTGATTGGCTTATCAACAGCCAATCAGGACCGTCGTAAGGGACTGGCCTGGACATCAGATGCACGGTTGATGTGAATCTGCTATAGCATAAATGTATGTGTGTGTGTTTGTGTGAATTCTCATGCTAGCTAGGCTCCTTACTCCACCAGACAATGACGTACCGTCAGAGATCTCTGAAAACAATCACAGTTGATATGACATAATCAGAGGACCCAGATTTATGTTTTTCCTTGGTTATGCGAACCATAGCTTTCATTCAGAACTTACCCACTTCTTCCTCCCCACTTTTTTTCCGAATCTACCCAACTTTTCCCTTAATGGTGAGGGGGGCATATGCGAGCTGACTGGCCCCACCAATGGACGAACTGGGCCAGTAGAGGTCAGGGCGATGCACTATTTTTTCAGTCAGTACACAGCGGAAGCTCGCTTTGCGTTGTATTACTCTATTTATGAAAGATATGAAACGTATACTTTTCAGAAATGTAAGTTATTTAAAAAAAAGTTTTATATTTTGCTTTGGGAAATTCTTGCTGGTTTTTAGGTCATAATTGCGGTTTTGTTAAATTATTTGTTTATGTTTTTCTTCATTGTATTTTGACTTTTTCAGTGCATTAGTTATTTGTATAATGTTCGATGCTTACCGAGTCTTGAGTATAATTCTTCATTTTTTGTTTACATGTTTGTATGATGTGCTGTGTAGTCATAGAATGTACATCTGTATATTTGTATAATTTTCTACGCTTTTAATGAGGGGTTAGTGTCTTTATTGCTTTATTTATTTTATTGTTATCATTTCCGATGTGTTTGTTAGGTTAAGAGTATAGTAATTTATTTATGTATTATTACAATGTTTTTTGCACTGAAAATCGTCATTACGCTTTACAACAAGGACAACCCTTGTGTAGAGATAACGACAAGGCATTATAAAGTAGCCTCATAAATTCCCTGTCAAAAAAAAAAAAAAAAAAACAAAAAAAAACAAAAAAAAAAAAAAAAAAAAAAAAAAAAAAAAAAAAGAAGAGGCTATCCCAAATAAACGTCCCCCACCGTGTGCCTGTAAATTGATGTCCTACTTAACATGTCTCATATTTTATTACTTTCATATTTTTGGCAGGTTTTTTTATATGAACGAATTAGGCTATTGATTATAAGCATGGCTCTTTTACCTTGTTCTTATTATCTATGAGTTAATTATTTCTTTAGCAATTCATTGATGAAAGGTAATACTTATTGATGCTTTTGTAATGCTATTGAGAATACGTGATATGAAGGCAGAAGGAACTATTATTATTATTATTATTATTATTATTATTATTATTATTATTATTATTATTATTATTATTATTATATCTGATGAACATATATTATTGTTATTGGTCAGGTCAAAGGACTAGGTGCCCATGTTTGGGCATACTTGAAGAGAAGTAGTCTTAGTAGTAGTTTTTAATCTTAACCTCTGTGTCGCCTCTCCTGGCATTGGTCTCCCGGAAAGAGTATCAGTAGAAGTAGGAGTAGTAGTATTAGTTTTATTAGAACCGCAACTTTTGTATCTCCTCTCCTCGTATTTGTCTCCCGCTAGAGACCACTACTCTTTACCTAGCTCTTCTAAATTGTGTCATTCTCTGTCTGCCTCTCTCTATTTCTTCTCTTCAAGAGAGGTTTACATAAACATCGATTGCATGTGACCTCTCTGTCTAAAAAAAAAAAAAAAAAAAAAAAAAAAAAAAAAAAAACTTCCATCGGGTATTTTCAGCACATGGCGTGCGCCCCCATCAATTTTTATGGGCTACCCTATCAAAGTAACTCTCTCTCTGGAGGGTCGGCACTTGGATTTGCACTTTAACACTTTACGCTCTTAAGTGCGTCGTCGACTTTTCTCTCGCTGGGTTTAAATGAAGCTCGGCGGTATTTAGGAAGGTGTTGAGGTTGGGGGGAGGATTCGGTTTAATTTCTGTTATAAAATGGCGATCGAAATGCTCCTGAGGTTTGGTTTAGGTCCGTTCAGCTGTTGTTGTCGTCATCGGTGTAGTTTGGTGTTAACATCACTAAATTGTCTAAGAATTTGTGATGATAAGAAAAGTAAGTATTCATTTGATTCTTATCGTTACTGAAAGTTCGCTGTCGAATTTGAAGTACAGAAAAACAGGACGGAGGAAATGCTTCAATGAAAACAAGAGCAAATGATTCACAGGCAAATAGATGAGCAAAGAATACTTCTCAGAGAGAAAACAAGAGAAAATGAGAGTAAAGAGAGGGTTAACTAAAGTTACTCAAGGCGAAATTATAGACGCGCCAAAGAGTGAATAATTCAATAACTAAACGATAGTGTTATTGACTAAATAACTTAATAGCTGCCAAATACCACCAAACTGGTCAAAATCAAATGAGAATAAGTAATTGAATTATTGACTGGATGACTTAGCACCCAACCAAATAACACCAATTTGATCAAAATTAGATCAGAGCTGAATAAAAACCAACCAAGAAATGAATAAGCGTATGGGGCAGGTTCTTGTGTGAATCGGAGCGTGTCCCCTGTCTGTCCCAATCATACCGTAGGCGTCCCCAGCGAACTGCGGTATCTTCGTCAGGCAAGCAAAAAGGGGCTTTTTCTGACCCTGTGACACACCCACACACCCACAGAGAGAGAGAGAGAGAGAGAGAGGCACGAGGAAATGCCACGACCCTTTGAATTTCGTGGGTGTTAAAATTGAGACTTCGATGGGAAGTGTTGGAGACGATGCCAGGTCCCAAGGTGATCTCAGGGCGGGTGGCTCCTGCCTCATCAATACGCTCTGAGGAGACCTCTCTTGAGATCATCTTCGCCTGGCTGGAGAGAGAGAGAGAGAGAGAGAGAGAGAGAGAGAGAGAGAGAGAGAGAGAGAGAGGACGGGATTCCTCTAGCATGGCAGTTACCATATATGTATGTATGTATAGATTTATATATAGAATCTGCTGGTCACTTTTTGCCAGGTACTTGTGTAATTGTAACAACAACTATGATGACCACGTAACTTTTCAAATATATATATATATATATATATATATATATATATATATATATATATAGATATATATATGTATGTATGTATATATATATATATTGTGTATGTGTAAGTAAACCCTCATCCAAGGTTTTATTTAATTAAAAAAAAATTACTACAAAATCAACTCTAGAATTCATTCGGTAAGAGAATAGCATTTTGTACAAATTGTGAACAGCCAAAGCGACAAGAATTATATAAACAATAATGTTCTAATCTCTCAGGTTTCGTATTTGGGAAACAAATGAGAAAGTAAACCTCAGGATCAGGATAATTCTGCTAATGTTGTCCTTTCACATTTGTGGCTCTCATGTACTAGGTGCTGATAACCTTTGGTAATCAGGCTGCAAAAATTTCTGTTGACATCTGATGTAACATTATAATAATGGCGTGTTTATATATATATATATATATATATATATATATATATATATATATATATATATATATATATATACACACACACACACGTACATACACACGCACACACGCATATATATATATATATATATATATATATATATATATATATATATATAATATATATACATATATATATGTATATATGAATATATAGATAAATTATACCCAGTTTGAATATTGCTTTTCTACTGCATTCAGAATTGTATCATTATGCAGCGATGTTATGATTACAAGCAGCAGGCAGTAATCATAATGACGATGAAGTCTTGTTTTCATGAACAAATGCCAAGTAGTATTACAATTATGATATTTCCTAATTAGAAATTGGCTGATATTGGTTATAACACGACCTTAAATTTTTTCGTTCGATGTTGTATGATTCTTCTGGCGTATTGAACAAAACACAAGCAATAATTCTGGTAATTAAACGAAACCCATTTATTTTCCGGTTAGCTTAGGCTTTCTCTTTCATCTTCTGTGTTTTTCTTGATCTCTTCTGGTCCGGGCTTCTTAAGGACATTTGGGTGCCCTTCTCCGTAGCCTTTACTGAAAAGGCAAGGCGTGATCCGACCTCCAGCTTCTTCGGGGCGCGTGCTTAAATCTACGGTCAGATAGCCCATTGTTTCACCAATAAAAATGAAAATAAATGCGCAATACTTTATTAGAAATAAATTTTGTGTAATGTTTAACATACACATTATATATATTTTTTACATTTTCCTCTTGAAAAATAATTCATAAATATCTTACCCTAAAATTCCTGCATCTTTAACTCGACGCGAAACACATTTTCAGACCTTTTTAGGCTGTCCCGTAGACCTTTCCTAACCCCCCCAACAACAAAGTAGTTTGTAAGGCTTACTCCCCGAGTAAGCGATAGCTTCATAATAAATAAGTCTTGTAAAACTACCAGAGTATCTGTGAAGCTTTTTATGACAGTCGCGTAGGGAGATGGGAAAAGCGTGTCAGATGTAGTTAATTAAGATGGTCACACCTTGAATACCATTTAAGTTCACAGGTGATAAGGTGGGTTCCCTT
>NC_061088.1:1501169-1503669 GCF_015104395.2 Macrobrachium nipponense | reverse complement strand
ACATTACGGGCTGCTCTGTAAGCAAGAGCCCGTGCTGACACACGGTCAGGTTAATAAAAAAACAACAACAACATCGGATCATCGATTTACGAAGTGAGTGAAAATCAGGTCAACTGTCAACACTTAAATCCCTTTGAATACCCATAGGTCAGGGCATGAGCCTCGCATTCTCATCCTCAAAAATACTTGAATAATACTAGAGAAGATTTACCCTTATGGGCCACCACTACGAGGGGTGGGGGGGGGGGGGGGGGGAGAGAAAGGCATGTAAACGAAGCAATCCCACGGAGGGGAAACGCCTTGGTTTTAGTTCTTGAAAATCAGTTGCACCTGTGTCGACCTAAGCAATGAATTGTGTTCCTGGTAGTTGGTCGACTGTAGTGGGTCAAAACCTGGCTGGAAAATGGAATGTTGATATATATGCATGTATATAAGTATATATATATATACATATGTATATACACATATATATAATATATAAATATGTATATATGTAAATATATGTATGTATACATACACACAAACATATATATATATATATATATATATATATATATCTATATTAAATATATATATATATATAAATAAATATATGTATATATGTAAAATATATGTATGTATACATACACACAAACATATAGTATATATATATAAATATGTATATATGTAAATATATGTATGCATACATACACACAAACATTATATATATATATATTTAAAAAAAAGATATATATTATGTTATGTATTATTATATATTATATATATATATCTATATTATATATATATATATATATATATGTAAATATATGTATGTATACATACACACAAACATTATATATATGGGATATATATATATATATGTTATGTATTTATGTATGTATATAGTTCACACAATTCTAAGTTTGGTGGTAGTTTGTTATAGTCATGTGTGAAAATGTCATGCAAAAATCTGTAGAAATAAATATATTGACTGCCTTATCTGGGAAACCTCCAGTGAAATATAGCGGCAATTAATTTCAATTGAAAGAAATATCTTCAGTTTGGCACCTGCAACAGAAGGTGTCGTGTTATTAATGAATGTGATCATGTGATATTACACCTCTCAGTTGAAGCGTTTTCATGGCCATTCATAAATTCAAATGACTTTACTTCTCTCTCTCTCTCTCAACATGGTGATTAATTGTAAAACATTAAACCATTTACAGTTTTGCTTAATGTCCACAATCTCTCTCTCTCTCTCTCTCTCTCTCTCTCTCTCTCTTCTCTCTCTCTCTCTCTCAACATGGTGATTAATTGTAAAACATTAATCCATTTACAGTTTTGCTTAATGTCCACAATCTCTCTCTCTCTCTCAAAAAAAATAAATAAATAAAAAAATAAAAAAATTAATGATAACTGCAAAATAAGAATATCCAACCGATTATTTAAGCTTGTCTACTATCTCTCTCTCTCTCTCTCTGTCTCTGTCTCTCTCTCTCTCTCTCTCAACACCGAGGTATGTGTCTGTGATGGCCTTCCCTTATCATATCAGATTGAAGGGCAGGTGATTTGGCAAGCACTTAATTCGTCTCAGTGCCCTCTCTCCCCTCCCTGCCTACCCCCCCCCACCCCCCACACAAGAACGCTTCACCTTCTGACTTCCTTAATCCGGCTCTCTCTCTCTCTCTCTCTCTCTCTCTCTCTCTCTCTCTTCTCTCGTCTCGTCCTCCTCTCATTCCACCCCGACTTTTTTTTTTCTAATTTTTTCCTATACTTCACATTTCGTCTTCCTCGTGCCATTTGGTTCTCCCTCCCCTTCTTATTTTATTCCCTCCCCTATTCTTCATTTTCTTCTTTCCTTTCCTTTCCTTCATTCTCTCCTTCCTCTTTCCTTCTCCATCTTTCTCTTTCTTCCTGTTGCTTCACCTGTTACCCCCTCAAACCACCCACCAGAACTCTTAATGGAATGCCCTACAAAGCTGAGACAAACGAGAGGAAACTTCACACAGCAGGAGAGAGAGAGAGAGAGAGAGAGAGAGAGTAGAGAGAGAGAGAGAGAGACCTTCGGTGATGCAAGTTCGTGGGTGTCATATTTTTTCCCCTCGTTTTTCCTCTCTTTTTGCTGGATCGTTTTATAATGTGAGTTGGAAGGACATGAAAGGATGGGCTAGGGAAAGTGGATGGATGGATGGGGGCAGGATTGGGGCGGTGGGGCGGGGGGGGGGGGGGGGGGGGGGGGGGTAGGGGGGGGGGGGGGGGAGAGACGCAGAAGCACAAGCACAAGAAGCAGACTTCCTGGATTGCGAAGGCTTTTCAAGACGGGGAGAATCGCCCCCTGTTTATCTGCCTGACCTTGGATGCTGATTTGCTATTAGGGGAAGGAGCCAGAGGTGGGCAGAAATTGCCTTTACTTGGAGACTCAAAGAGTTGGTAGTTGTGGCTCAATGAGAGAGAGAGATTAGAGATGGGGAGAGAGATTGAGACGAGAGAGAGAGAGATTTGATGAAGATAAGCTTAGATG
>NC_061088.1:1488669-1496169 GCF_015104395.2 Macrobrachium nipponense | reverse complement strand
TCCTTTTATTAGATATATAATATATATATATATATATATATATATATATATATATATATATATAAATTTGTGCTGGCTCTCTTCATTGTTTTGTCCGTTTGACCACTTAAACAATTTTTTTCCTATAATATTATATGATTTTTTAATTTAATTCTTCTCTGTGTATTTATTTTTCTCTTGTTACTGGGTGATGAACCTTCCACTTCTTAATTCTTTTAACTTTTGAAATAGATTTTATTTGTGGTGTTGTATGTATATATGTATGTATATATTGTATATATATATATATATATATATATATATATATATATATATATATATGTGTGTGTGTGTGTGTATAAATAAGTATGTATGTCGTTATGTATGTATATGAATGTTTGTGTTTCTATATAAGAAAACCCATGCGTCATTTCCCCCCCCTAATTTCACGAGCAAATGAGACCACATGGCCAACATGAAAGGTATCTGCAGCTGCATGACACATATCATGTTTGGGGCTTTTGTGAAGGGAATTGGGACGTCCACATCGTCATGTGACGCAAATTGAGCGAAACAGAGAGACTGTGAGTCTAAGTTAGACGTTAGACTTGGACGCTGGACTTTCGGTTTTCGATTTTTAGACTTAGATGTCATGAGGTTGAAATTATATATTCATTTTTTCTTCCACGTCAGGTTGACTTTTCAGTGTCGATTTTAGTCGTCATACGTTGGCTTTTAGGAGAGAGAGAGAGAGAGAGAGAAACTTTTTTATTATTATTAAAGGCTTTTACAAACTCAGTTACCTTCTGTACCGTAATGTTATTTATTTTAATTGGCATTACTCGACTTAGCTCGACTAATTACCTTCCGTTTGTATTTCCACAAGTGACAAATTAAATTAAGAAAAAAGAATTCGACCAGACAAGATCAAAATCTACTTCTGAGATATCGTGGAATGCAAATTCTTGGCTCAGAGTAATACAACTAACGTAGAAATGAATCCAAGGTTAGCAAAGTCAGTTCCCCCGCAATTCTCTCTCTCTCTCTCTCTCTGTATATATATATATATATATATATATATATATATATATATATATATATATACATATATATATATATATATATATATATATATATATATATATATATATATATATATATATATATATATATATATATATATATATATATATATATATATATATAGATATATATATATATATATATCTCCAGACATTACACGCATTAAAACCATTAAATAAGAGAGGCCAAGACTCTTCAGCTCTCGTCAAATAATTACGTATTCTCCCTCTCTCTCTCTCTCTCTCTCAGTTGGGAACACGTATCCCTTTATTTATATCTTGGGGAAATATTTCTGTGTACAGTCCTCGAAAAGTACCTATAGACAGAAAGAGAGAGAGAGAGAGAGAGAGAGAGAGAGAGAGAGAAGAGAGAGAGAGAGAGAACCCTGTTCAGCGTACTTTCTGAGCATTGCAGACACACACACACACACACGCATAAACATTGACCCCAATTATAAATAGTAGAGAGCAACCCGTCCTCGCAAATCGTGATGTAATCTCCAAACGTCCCATTTAGCTCGGGACTAATGTAGAATCTGGAGCCATTTCAGCAGCCCATTTCTCTCTTCGAATGTCCGTTTGATGTGGTTATAGGACGAGGAGGTAAACACCATCTTCACTCTCAACACCGTTCCCCATCATCGGCACCATCTTTAGCACCGACACAACCATTTTCATCATCTTGTATCAACAACATCTGCGGTCGCTTTCGGTTCCTTCCTTCCGAGGTTTTGGGGAAATTCGTTCGGGGCGAACCTAAATCTGTTGTAGGAATGAGGCTTCCTAAAGATTGCTTTAATTGAGTGCGTGAATTTTTAAAATTCTCTCTCTCTCTCTCTCTCTCTCTCTCTCTCTCTCTCTCTCTCTCTCTCTCTCTCTCTCTCTCTTGCTTTGAAGATTCACATTTAACATCCTGTGACAGTTGTATAGGAATTTGCGCATGAATTTATATATTTATTTTATATATACGTGCAGCTTTTTAATCCAGATTTTAGAAAAAAAACTATTCATGTCCGATTCGAACCTGGGTCAAGAGCTGAGTTGCTGCCCTTCTTGACCCAGGTCACGGGTTTTTCATTTCACGCCTAGAAAACTTATACAAAATACGAAATATATTGTTGATATATTTGTATCAGTGTAAAAACTGTAGATATTTACCATTAATCTTGTATGCCTATGTGCCTATATGTCAAGTCTGTTGGCTCATACTTGACGTCTGAATGTCCGGAAGGAGGGATGGGGGGGGGGGGGGGGGTGGGGGGAGGGGGCAAATGAACGAATCGAGACGTCTCCACAGCCCCTTCAGTGGCATTCCTGCTCGACATGTTCCTCTTTAACAGATGGCTGACAGATGGAGATTGTATGGACATCTGGTTTAGTTGCTGGTATTGGTGAGGACAGGTAGGTACTACCTGTGGTCTGGATATGGGTTTGAATTAAACTGAATATAGCATTTAGGCCAAAGGCCAAGCACTGAATGACCTATAAGGTCATTCAGCGCTGAAGCGGAAATTGACAGCAAAATGTTTGAAAGGTGTAACAGGAGGAAAACCTCAAAGCAGTTGCACTGTGAATCAACTGTTAGGAGAGGGTGGAAAGCAAGATGGAGGGAAGAGAATTTGAAAGGAGATACAGTAAAAGAAATGAAATTGGTTGCAGCTATGGGCCGAAGGCACGCTGCAAAGACCCTGAAGTAATGCTTACAGTGCACCGCATGAGATGCACTGACGGCTCAACGCCCCCCCCCCCCCCCCCAACAAGGGGAGTCTGGGGAAGGGAAATGAGGGATTAGAGTATCTAGAGAGGGGTAAGAATTGTCGAAAATCTTTTTGGCGATGCTCTTCCGTCCTTTGGTGACTTTTGGTCAGATGAATGAATCATTAAGGTTTGTCACCTCACGTATAGTAGGTACAATTTGTTTCTCGAAGGAAACATCTGGCGCCACCAATGGAACAGGTAATGTCCCTCTGTTTAGCTAACGAGAATCATTTGATGTAGCCGAACAGAAGTGGCGAAACATGTAAATACGTGACGGAAAGCACGTTTACTCAATGACCAAGTCGTGTTAAGTAATCACACCCTGAGGTTGCCGTGATGTGTAGCGAAATTGATGAAGCTGTCTTTGAGACCTGCTTGTTCCTCTCTTGGGCGCATCAGCAAGATCGAATGCTTGTCGTTGTTCCTCTACCAAATCAGAGGTCCTCACGCTGAGGTCTCTGTGCCGCGCATGCGCAGGCAAAATCCCTGGATGCGTCCTACATTTGACTTTATACTTACACATTTCATAAACACACACATGAATATACACACGTGGGCGTGTATGTTTAGCAGTTTTATGTAGGCTGTTACTTAGTTACAGGATACATATTTCATTCGACTTTACACTCGCACATTTCTTAAACATACACATATGTTGGAATGTATGTCTGGTAAAGTTGTATGAATTCCTGTCGTATTTTTAATAAATAAACTGAAAATTTGGACAAACCTGTTGGTTAGCCCCGCAGTGGATTGAAAGCACTCAAAGTCGAGACAGTAATACCCAACGGAGAATCTATTCATCCATACCCCAGTCAAAACGATATACCCTACAGAGAAGGTATCTCTTGAAACAGGGAGACAATACCCCAATGAGAGAAGCAAAACCCCAAGGGAAAACATCACATTCTTGCGAATTTTGTACTCTCTCTCTCCCCTCGTCAGGCGAACAGGTACTCAAGCCTTTGGCATTTACCTGTAGCGCCCGAAATGATCTCGAAGGGCGCTCTTGTTTCTTGGCACTCCGGGTATTTTTGGTTGGGCAGGGAGCTTCGAGGGTTCGCCTCCCCCCCTCTCCCCACCTTGCCCAGGTACCAGGTAGTCATGGGATCGTTCTCTGTTTTTATTTTTACTTTTTGTTCGGGTTTCCCGTTTTGCTCTCGTGAATAATGAGGCTTTGTTGTTTAAGGAATATATATATATATATATATATATATATATATATATATATATATATATATATATATATAGAGAGAGAGAGAGAGGAGAGAGAGAGAGATTTACGAGAGAGAGAGAGAGAGAGCAGTCATGTATGAAACATTCCATAGTGTTCAACTAACAATATGACCTTGGACGAGCAAAGAAAGCAAATCTCAGTCAGAGAGAGAGAGAGAGAGAGAGAGAGAGAGAGAGAGAGAGAGAGAGAGAGAGAGAGAGTTTCAGCATCATGTATGAAACATTCCATAGTGTTCAACTAACAATATGCCTTGGACAGCAAAGAAAGCAAATCTCTTGTCACAAAGAGAGAGAGAGAGAGAGAGAGAGAGAGAGAGAGAGAGAGAGAGAGAGAGAGAGAGAGAGAGAGAGAGAGAATCTTCTTTCTTCTTTTGTTTTTGGGATTTTGCGTTTGTTTGTATTTTTTTCCCATATTTCTTTTTCATGTATGAGATTGTCTGTTTGAATAATGATAATGTAAATTTTTCATAATCCGTAATTTTCAAAGTAAATGGTTGTACATTTATATCAAAATACATAAGATTGTGTGTGCTTATGAGTCATGAGTCAGAATATAAGATATTACTTTTTTTTATTTTTCCCATATTTTTTTTTTTACATAACTTAACTTCCAAAGTAGGCTGTTGTGCATATAAATCAAAATACATAAGACTCTTGTACTTATAAATCAAAATATACAAGGTAATTAAAGCATGAATTTAGATAGATTGAAATATTTTGGACAAAAGAAGAAAGGGAGAATTATGTATTGTACTTTTTTTCTTCCCAAGTATACTGTTAGCCAGTAAAGCCACTAGCCACTGTACCCGTACAGTGTAAACGTTATGTGCTCCTGTGGTCAGTGTACCTCAAATTTCTTTCCTTTTGTCAAATAACATCAACTGTAATGACTTACAGCTTGTCAGTTTCATGCACTGTAAAGGGTACTACCCCGTCATGGTCTCTTGTCCGTTTTAAGATATATTTTGAAATTGTTCGAGGAAATCGGTGGTCAAGTTTAAGTAACATTGGATTTTGTTTTCTACATACACAAATGGCTATGCAATGCGTATATTATATATTATATATTATATATATATATATATATAGATTGATATATTATATACATATATATAAGTCGTATTATATTATAACAAACATATATTATATATACATTATATTTATATATTATATATATATATATAATTATATCTATATATATATATATATAAGTACGACTCAGTTAGCCAAAATTACTTAAATAGCGAAAAATCTTTTACTAAGAAGAATTACGCTTAATAATAATAATAATAAATAATAATTCTAATAATAATAATAATAATAATAATAATAATAAAATAAATAATAATAATACAGCCACAGTCCTGAGAATATCTGGTCGAATCCAGAAGAAACGTCGGGCTCAATAATAATTTTCCTTTAATTACATTTAGTACATAGTCATAGAGTATTCCCTTAGGTGTGTATTAATCTACGGATACTGCACGCCAGATTTTAATATACATAAATTTCGTCAGATTCATCGATCTTGACTTTTCCTACGTAGCCAATCGGCGCGTCACTCGCAGATCTAAGTAATATTGAAAAAGGCTTGATGAGAAGAATAGAAAAGAACTTCTATGAAATTAATGCAGCTGAAGCGGCAATCTCCTTCAATAGAATAATAATAATAATAATAATAATAATAATAATTAATAATAATAATAATCTACAATGTCGGCAAAACCTTCAAATTTCTTGGCCCCACAATTAACGTCGAGTCATCTGGACAACCAACTCATGCTCTCGATATTCCCCGTAACGATAAAACAGCTCGTAATTGCCCTGCGAAGAACTCTCGTTCCTTCATGTTTACGGAGAGTGTGAGGGAAAAAATGCAATGTTTACTTCTACACGGTCTTCTGATTCCGTTCGCCAACGCCCCTTGAAAGCGCCAAAGAATGGTGGAGGCGTTTGTTGTATCGCGATCGGAAGGATTAGATCTTGGAACTTGTATCCAGGTCACCACCGCTTTTCTCTCTTAGATGCGAAGAGGAAATCAGCGTCGTGGAAAGAATAGCTCGAGAGAGAGAGAGAGAGAGAGAGAGAGAGAGAGAGAGAGAGAGAGAGTTTAAAGGTTGTCAATACATCGTCTTCACCGCACCTGTTGGCGCGTGATTCGGAGGAGCCGTTAAAACTCGAGGTATTCTAACCAGTTGTATGGTTTGGACGTTCGAAGCCAAGTGGTCTCGAGATGTTTGGCGCGAGGGGATGCCGGGGATGTTGTTCTGGGAAGCCGCGAGTGTTTCCCGATGGACTTGCCAGCAGCAGTTTTGAAGGCGATGATTATTGTTTGCGTTCATTCATGTCGCGGATATGGGCGAATTTCCGCGCTGGGTTGATTTCGAGTGGGAGATTGATGCAGGCTGTCAGTATTCTTTTTTCTTTTCTATTTTTATTTATTTTTTTTTTTTTGTAGTCATTACTTGTAATAGTGTGTTAACCTTGGCGCTGTTTACGATATCATAATAAATTAGGTGATAGAAGTAAATTATATATTAAGTGAAAGTATGAAGTATATATTAGGTGCTAGACATGGTTTAGATATTAAGTGAAAGACTTAAATTATATATTAGGTGAAAGACATGGTTTATGTATTAGGTGAACGACATAAATTATACATTAGGTGAGACATGAATTATATATTAGGGGGAAGAAAAATTAAATATTAGGTGAAAGACATGAATTATATATTAGGTGAAAGACATATTTTATATATTAGGTGACAAACATGAATTATATATCAGGTGAAAGGCAAATTACATATTACGTGAAAACATAAATTTTGTATCAGGTGAAAGACATAAATTTTATAATAAGTGAAAATCAAATTATACATTAGGTGAAACAGTTGGCATACGTTTTTCTCCTAAAACAGGTTGGGTGCTTTATTGAAAATGAACCTGATAGCCTGTTCATTACCGCAGCCGTTGAGCAAATAAGAAAATAATGTGCTGTATGTTTGTTTTGTTCCTCCAACCATTGGGTGGAATATGCAGCATATCTTGGTTTTGTGATCCTCCCAAGCTGATGAATAATAAAGCTGATATAGTATTTGCACATGAACTAATCATTAGGATTAATAGGGCGCGTTATGTCTGCTGTCCGCTCAACCTTTAGAGAATTCATTAGTCAGACAGTTTCGTAAAATTCATATAATTCCCGGGCATCTACAGTGCTTGAACAGTAAATATATTGTTGATTACGTTTGCTATGATGGTATTGATATTATGTAGTCTGACATTGTAGTGTGATACTGTATAGTTTTCTGTGACTTTGTATTGTCCTTCTGTTGGCTTGCCTCTCAATAACAATGTTCAATAACTACTTGGTCCCTACACTATTGGGTGCATAACACACATTGTCAGCCTTATTCACCCTACGGTTAAGTGAATAGCCACTCTTT